>NW_025793551.1:1617970-1770801 GCF_021613505.1 Equus quagga | reverse complement strand
CTCAACTCAGGGCAGCAGCAGGAGCTCTGACTGCCCATGGGTCCTGTGACCATGCAGCAGCAGCAACAGCTCTTCCTTGCCCATGGGTCCTGTCCCCATGCTATTCTGTACTATTCGCTAAATAAAAGAGCACCACTGCCAGACCTTGAGAGTCCAAGAAATCTTTCTTTCGACTCCTCGGTTCACCGACCCCGCATCAATACCACCCCAGAGATCCTCATCTGCAGTGGTCCCAGGGAAGAAGCAGTTTTTCCAGCCAGAGAAGGTAACTTACCAACCAGTGCACATCCTGCTGGCTATGCCAAAACTGTAGGGGAAGTGGGAGGAGCCCCTCCTTTCCCTTAGGGTTCTATGGCTGGTCAAAATAATTAAAAAGGCAGGTTAGCAGGAGAAAATCAAACAAAGTTTGATAACATGTATACATGGGAGAAACTCAGGAAAAAACTGAGTAACTCAGCCGTCTGATTGAGGCTGCCTGTTTAAGTATCTTCAGTTACAGAGAGAAGGAGGATGTTGGCAGTAGTGATTTGGGAATTGAAAGGGAAGGAAGAAAACTTACATGGAGATGGAATGCAAATGCTTGTTAAACAGGTTTTGCTAGGTCAAAAAAATGGGTTTGTTGCTGTCTATCACACCTATTTGACACTATGCTATAGCTATTTTATAGTATGAGTTAATTCCTGACATAGGACTTCTGTACTAAATTCTCTTAGGCTGTTGCAGAGCCGGTGGTATAGAATGTTCTTCCTGAGTCTTCTGAGCCTTTACTTTCTTCAGCTCAAAATAATCCATATGCTACAGTGGTGTGTTTGGGGTAGATTCTCCTGAACCACATCAACTGTCACCAGATGGCCAAAGAAAAATGTCGTAGTCTTTCCCCACAGTTAGGACTTTAGAAAGCCTGGGCACAAGATGCACTGTAACTGGGATGGGGGACCAGTCAGAACTGGACTCACCCTTAGCCTTGCAAACTATACACTTTTTTCCTTTAAATATTAGCCACCCATGACCAAGGGAAGTCTCACCTATCAACTTGTGGGTTGAGGTGTATCTTCCTGCTTTGAAAACATCTTTGTTTTAACAAAGCCTCTTTTTCTGTAAAATTTCATTTTTGCTTCCTAAAGCTACTTATTTCAGTTAACATTTCTGGCAATGAGCATGGGATGTGAAGTGGTCACCTGATCTCCTGAGGGTCTATAAGACACTGCAAGCCAACACAACACAGAGCCCCTTGGCTACTCCTTTGCATCTCCAATGGCCTCAGAAGGACAATCAAGGTAGGCCCTCTCACATTTTCCATCTCCCGCACTTTAGAAGAGGTCTAGAGGCTTTTTAAGAGGATTCCCTCAATTTCTAAGGAGGGGATTGCCTTATAAGGTTCAGCTGCAGCTGGTTTACAGGGAGGCTTCTCTGGGGAGGCTTCTCCAATATTGTGAGGTTTCTCATTCAGGATGGGTGACTTTTGTTCTAAAGACTGATCTAGAGAAACAGAGGCTGGCCAGTAACCTGTCGCCACCCCTGCAGCCTTTATGTACAAAAATTGTGGACCAAATATTTGCAAGCTCCTTCTCACCTGGGTTCAAATTACTAGAGATGATCTAAAATTATATTAGCCACCATGGAGCTCCTTTGATTGGTTTATCCCAATTGGTTTATCTGCCACTCAATTGGAAAGAAGGGGGTATCACACCTCTCAGAAACAATGGAATGCATTCTTTGATTAGTATGCAGAAGCTTTTAAAAGACAAAGGTACTTCAAAAACAGCTCTAAAAAAAATCCTTACAGAAAAAAAAAACTATGAAAAAATATTTGGCTGTCTAAGCAGATCCATCTGCCAGGCAGCAATTTGGTTCCAACTTTCTTTTGAGTTCTGTGCCTGAGACATGGCTAAAATTTTAACGATCTTTGCTTGTCTCTCCCTGTATGTATATATTTATGTATGCATGTCTCTCTCTATACATATATTTGTGCCTCTGGATGGTAAAATTTCTAAAGAAACTCTATTTAATTGGCTTAAAGTAAGCACTTACATAAATTATTTCTAAATGTAATAGAAGCTAGCTTAGAAGTCTTTCAAGTAAATATGACATAAAAATAATCTTTCATAAAAAAGTTTAAGTTTCTTGGTTTAATAAAAGCAGGCGTCTCTTCAGTGTGATCAATATTCAATATAACGCAAAAATACAACTTGTTCTAGCAAGGTTTATTGGTCAGATGGGCTCATGATTTTTCCATTATGAAATTTGTCAGAAGGGAAAATAACTTGGGATGATGGCTAACTACCTAATGTCTAATCCAAACACAATTTTTAAAAACAAATGTTCAAATGAATGTAAATAAGATAAAAGCTTATACTAAGTTACGCTAAATAATGGATAGTCATTAAATATCTAAGTCATTTCTGGATAGGATAGTATACTGAGACATTGATTGCTAAACACATTTGGCTAGTTGGCTTTTTATGTTGTTGGGTTTTTTTTACAGAGACAAAAATTATTTTAGTCTATCAATAGACATGTTTTGTGTCACACTGAAAAATTTTCTGTAAAGAGAAATTTACTAGTAGAAATTATGAAATGTATTTACGGATTTGCTAATCTACTATAGGATACTGACATATGATAGAGAGTTCACAATTGTCTGCTTCTTGGTTTTCACTGGAAAGCAAAGATTACAAATAGTTTAAAAAGTTTGAAGAATAACTGAAAATGCAAAATGAATGAAGTGGAAAATGTCAGAACACTTAGATAATAAGCAAACATTAACTCTATGCAAACTAGATGCATTGATGCTGAGAGAATGCAGGCAATGCAGCAAGAACCCCTTTAAAAGAGAAGAAACATGGTACTCTCAGGAGAGATTTCTCCTAGTATGGAAGGATTGACTGTAACTTCTTTTCTCAAATGGTTATCACAGACCATTGATAAATTATGAGTAACATTAATTTAAATAAAAATATACACGGTCTTTACATTTATCAATATAGATAACTGGATAATATGTATTTCCAATTTTATTTATAATACATAAATAAATTTGTTATAAAGCCTATAGATTTAAATAAAATAATTTCATAAAATGCATGTATGGCCTATACTGAAAATAAAAAAAATACATAGTTTATAAAATTTTTATTTCTGTTACTTATACGATTTTATATAGAGGTAGGTATAGATATAGGCTGGACCATGATATACAGTATCTTTCTTTCTACACAATGATCCAAGATATTTAATGGTCAGCTTTCTTAAACCACAGTAAATTAAGTAACAGAAGGGTCTATGTGGCCAGACAGAGAGGCCAACACAAGAGCAACCACGCTTTCTGGCCTGTACACAGACAATGATAACTCCTCAAGGCCAAGTGTAATCACTCTCTGATTACAAGGCTCAAACCCTGTTGCCTTGTCTTGTCAGGTTACAGTGAAGCAACAAGCTTGCTTTAAAAGAACTTCTCCCATTTCTTACAGCCACTTGCAGAGGTAAATTTCTGGTGGTGGCTTCCCAGATGTTTGTAGCTCTGCCATCAATTTAGAAGATATTGTTCCATCTTTCAAGTCTTTATTCCTCTTACTCAACCTAGAGCAACTCTCTTCAGCAATTATTTGGGGATGTTGTTGCTTCTGCCTGTTCTATCATTCCCAATTTGGCAGAACAACATCAGGATGAACATATAGACACAAGTAAATTTCATACTGTAATTGCCAAAAAAGGCATAAAATATATTTTAACTATATTATGTACCTAAGTAGTTTAAATTCATTTAATATAATGTATAGACGTTTGTTCTATTTAATCATAGTTAATTATATAATCATAGTAATTTATAATAGTTGATTATATATCATTTATATATAGAATTTTATAATGGTATATTATATATAATATAGAATAATTTAATTATATATTTACTTAATAACAACTGCTTGCATCATTTCTTTGCTAGATAAACTTTGTGAGTATTAAAATTGAGAAAATGATTATATGTTAATGGTAAACAACAGGATATATGTTTTCAGTAAGAAGGTATAAAGAATAGAAGTATTTTTCTTTCTTTTGTCAAGAAGGATAAATTTGTCCTTAGATCTAAGAAAGAAAAAAGAAAAGAAAGCACGGGAAAAATTCTGAATATAAAAAGAAAGTGACTAAAGGTTTATGGAAGTAAAACCTTGAGGAAAGTGTTTTGTACATGGTCCAGTTGGGAAGATTAAAATAAATTTATTTAAAGATGAGTTATAATATCAAAAGTACATTGGTACAAAATTAAATTTTGTCTTTCCTTTCTATTAAAAGATAAAGTCTTCTCGGATTATTGTTCTACTCTTAGTAAGAAGTTGTCAACAAAGTTTCTTTACCTTTAATGCAAACTGCCTAGGAAAGAAAGATTCTGTGTTTTGTCTTTATCAAGTGTTCATTACTTTCTGTGATTGCCTTTAAAATCTTTTTGCCACTTTGGTTAAATGGATATTTAAGGATTGTTTCACAAAAATCTGTGATTCTTTTGATCAAATTATTTAATTATTTTTTGATATTCTTGAAAAACTTCCCCCAGGATTCAAATACTGGGTAAAATATTCCTTTTGACTAAAAAATTAAATTTGACAGTTTCCAATGGGTCCTGGGACTTCTCAAATAATTTGATCTTTCTTTTATAAGAAGGGACATACTAAACTAATTAGACTTATTTGGTATGTTAAATTACATTTTGTTCGATCTTTATAAATATGTGTTATCACAGTTTCAGAAATTGTAAAACAAATCTTCTATGGTTCTTATAAAATGTTGTCTGTCATCAAAATTGAAGTTCATACTAAATATCACAAAAGTACCCTGACTTTCCTGCAAAGATAGGAACAACAAAATCTAAAAGGTTATGACACATGTGTACAAAGGCCGTTCTGCTTCTCTTACCAAAATATTGATCCCTCATTGCCAAAGTTTTGTCATCCTGATGTCCTTGTAACAGTGCAATAATCTGCTCCTGAATCAGAAAAATTAAGATGAGTGAAGAATGGCTGTAAATTAAACAGGCCAGGCTAGGAGAAATCCAAGATGGCTGCTTGCTACTTCCTGGTTCCCTGGAAAACCTCATTTTTTTCATTTTTACATCTCCTCACCTACCACTGTGCATTAAGAAAAACTATTTCTGTCCTCTGACGCCTCAGAACTTCTCCCTCTAGTTTCTTTGAGGACCTACAGGTGGATTTCATTCAAATGATCCTTAGTGTGTTTTATTATGATCTTACTGTTATGGTATGTATGCCTTCCAGATGGGCTGAAACCCTTCCTTTCCACAAACTGATAACCTCACAATGGGAAAAAAAATTAAAAAGGTTTATTTTCTACTTGGAATATATCATCAAGACTGCAGTGATCATGGCACCCATGTCACTGGGCAAATCATACAAACTTTAATGAAAATCTTTTAAACTTCTTAGACTTTTAAACCTCTTTTAAACTTCCTGGTTCCTGTCATACTCAGTCATCAAAGTTAAAAAAAATAATGGAAAAACTGGATTCAAGCAGAAGAAATATTAAATTATATAGGGCATGGGAAACTGGGAAAGATGCTGTAGTGTCCCCCCCCCCCCGGTTTAAAGGAATCTGCCGTCTTAAGCTAAATATGATTTATAGAAATTTTTAAAAATTGAAGCATTTATCTTATCTCTGCCTGATCCCTCCAGAATTTGGAAAATTTTGATAAATAAGTATACTTATGTTCATGGCGATACAGTTATTTGCACAAAATCAGTAAGAATCTGTTCTCATTATAGCAGAACAATTCCAAACACTGGTAATATTGCCAAGACATTGACTGGAATGTCGTGTTTGAGAAAAAACATGCGTAAACAAGGATAGGGCGAAACAGCTCTGAGGAACAAGGGTTGACTTATGGAACAAATAAAGATACTTGGAAATATTGGCCTGGTAACATGCTTACAAGCTTTTCCACAATTTTACACAATGAGTAAATAAGGTCACTTCCCTGTTAGGTACAAGAAATACAGGATACTACGGGACTCTTGAAAACAGTGGAATTCACTCAAAGCTGTAGGTATTGCAGGCAGAAACTGATGACAAGTTCTTGGCTTCACATTCCTGTTTTCAAGAGGTCTTTAAAGTTCAATCTGAGATTCCTTATAAAAAGTTTCAACAAAACAAAGTTAGAAGACCCCATATGACCATTTGCTATTCTTGCTGTGCTTATGTAAATAACTGGGCCAAATTTATTAAAACTAAACTTATTTCATAAACCAGTAATTCTTAATTTGGCTATTTTTGGTAAAAATGAGGGTGATTTTACAGAGAAAAATGTTTCAGTAAAAACTATAATACAAATTTTTGGATAATGTATTCTAGTTCTATTAATAGTCTTTAAGTTGTTGTTTTCTACTTGTACACTGGAATGGACCTTGAATTCTTCTAGTGTCCTCAAATGTCTGGTACAGATCTCCAAATTAATTTTTAAAAATTTTTCTATCCTTTCCATTTGCAATAATTGAGAAGTGAGAGTACCCTTTTTTTCCTGAGGCCCCGAAAACTGAAACTGGCTGGCTAGGTAAAAACTTTAGAGAGAACCTCATGATGGCCTATGTTTAAACATCATTCCTGTTGCTGTATAAGTCACTTAAAAAGTTTACCTCAACCTCATATGACATCATCAGAGATTTAAACTGCAAAAGATGCTTTGACCCTGATATCTAGAAAGCTTCTTGACTGGCCATCCCTTGGGCTTAAAAATTAATTTATAGTCTATTTCAATCATTAACCTTATTTTTCTTTTTTTCATCATATTTCACTTGAGTTTCCAGGCTCTAACCTACATTAGTTTATAGGCCTCTTCTCTTGGATTCACCAAGGATTAGGGTTCATTATGGAGGAGATTCTAAAATTTGGGCTGTCTGTTTTTCTAATATGTGTGGTCATCTATGCAATTGTGAAATATGGGCTTAAGTGTTGTTCTAAAGTCATTAAAGCCTTTTTTTTAAAGTTTCATTTTTCCCTCATAAAGCTCCTTATTTTGATTAACTCAATTAAAACTAAGTTGAAAATCATTTAAAGTAGATCATTGTAAATTTACAATGTTACATGTAATCTCTGTGCCACCACTAAGAAAAAAACCCATACAGACCAGAAAATAAAACAAATAAAAATGTTCTGTTAGGGAAAAAAAAAATCAATGAACAAGAAGGCAGTGTTGGAGAAATTGAGGACCAAAAATGAGACATCATAGAAACACCAAATAGAACAGTTAGGACCTTTATGATGATTAATCACTAAAATGTAAATAGATGAAACACAATAATGAATGACGGAGATTCACAACATCAATAGAAAGCATGACTTAAGTATGTAAGAACTACTCTTACCACCAAAGTCAAAAATATATTCAAAGTATGGGAAACATATTCCATTCAAAGAATAACTTAAAAAGTTTGGATGCCTGTAATAATCAGATATAATATATTTTAAATAAAAAAGTTATAAAAGAAAAGGAGGAATTGTTTTTTATAAAATCGTTAATCCAGCAAGATGGTATAACAATAATAAACATATATGTACCAAAACATAAAGCCCCAAAATACGTGCACTAAACACTGATACAATGTATGTCAGAAATAGTCTACAGGAAGAGTAAGCAATTCAAAAGTTCCCTTTAATGATGAAGAAAATGTCAAGAGCAAAGATAATAAAGAAATAGAAAACTTGTAAAATAATAAAAACTCGCTAAGCTTAACAGACTTTTATATACCACTACACTCAACAATAGGATATTATTCTCAATGCAAATGTGATAGTCTCCAAGGTTAACAATATATCAGGCCATAAAACAAAGATGAATACATTAAAAACATTTAAATCACACAAAGTATCTTGTAAAGTAGAATGGAAAATATCTAGCAAAAATAACAGAAGAACTCTAAACACTTCACTAGTATATGAAAATTACCTTGCACACTTGAGCAATTAATAAATCAATGAATAAATCTGAAAGAATTTAAAACTATTTTGAGATGTACAAAATTTAAAATACAACAAACCAACATTATGGAATGCAGAGAAAACAGTACTCAGAGAGAATATTGTATCTATAAAAACACACATAAATTTTTTTGAAAAGTTATGAAACTAGAAAAAGAATAAATAAAATTCAAGTCAACACCAGGAAGAAAAAGTAATTAGAGTACAGACAAAGGAAATAAAAATGAAATCAATGGAAACAACGTAATGAAGTTTTCTTGGAAAGAACCAAAGCAAATTAATAAATCTTTAGCTAGATGACTAAAACAAAAGAAAAAAATGATGAAAATAAGTAAAATAGTAAATCAAAGCAGAGATATTCTCTGTAGCTTAGGAAAATTAAAAAGATTATTAGATTGTATGTCTAGTTGTATGCTACCAATTTAGATAATTTAGATAATTCCCTGAAACACATATATTACAAAAATTTATTCAGAAAGCAATATAAAATTTCCTTAGAGTTACAGCAAGTACAGATTGAATTAATAACAAAACTCTCAATAAAGAAAACTCAGGATGAGATTCCTTCTTTGATATGTTTTCTAAAATTGTAGGAAAAATTAACACCAATTCTACTCAAATTCTTCCAAAAAGTAAAAAGGAAGTACTTTTTAATACATTCTATGAGGCTAGGATTACCCAGTTTTCAAAACTAGATAAAGATATATAAGGAAAGAAAACTAACAACCAATGTTATTTATTTAAAAAGACGGAAAAATTCTCAACCATATGATAGCAAACTGAAATCAATAGCATATTAAACATATAAAACATCATAACCAAATGGGATCTAACCCAGGAAGAGAAATGATGTTTCACCATTAAAAACTCAACTAATATAAAAGCCACCACAGTGGCTTTGGGGTTGAGTTCATGTACTCCTCTTTAGCAGCCTAGGGTTCATGTGTTCAGATCCTTGGCATGGACCTGCACACCACTTGTCACATCATGCTGTGGGGGCATCCCACATACAAAAAATAGAGGAAGACTGGCACAGATGTTAGCTCAGGGACAATCTTCCTTAAGAAAAAGCAGAGGATTGGTAGCAGATGTTAGCTCAAGTCCAATCTTCCTCACCCAAAAAACAAAACAAAACCAAATGAAAAAACTCAGTCAATAGAACACACCGTATTAACAGAATGAAGAAAAAGAATACATGACTGTCTCAATAAATGCAGAAAAAAAATCACAAAGTTTAACCCTCTTGCATTACAACAAATGCACACAAAGCTAGAAACAGAAAGCAACTTCCCTAATATAATACTAAGCATTTATTAAAAATTCACAGCTAGCATTGCTTTCAATGGTCAAAGACTGAATATTTTCCCCTAAGGACAGGAGCAAGACACTGATGCCCATTTTCACCACTGCTATTCAACACTGTATTGTTAGTCTTGGCTAGAGCAATTACAAAGGAAAAAGAAATTCAGGCATCCAAATTGGAGAGGAGAATGTAAAACTAACTTTGTAAGTGACAAAGTTTAATCTGTAGAAAACTAAAGATTCACTCACTATAAAAACCTCTTAGATGTAAAGAGGAAATTTAGCAGAGTTGAACATTACAAGATAACATTTCTATATACCAGAAATAAAAAATGTTCAAAGGAAATTAAGAAAACAATTCAATTTACAATATCAACTAAAAGACTAAAACACCTAGGAATAAGCATATTTAGGATGTAAAATGTTTTAACATGGAAAACTGCAAAAAAATTCTTAAATAAGTTTAAAAATACCAAAATAATTGCATATATTCCTGTTAATGAATTGGAAAACAGAACTGCTAAGTTGGCAATCTCCAAAGCAATCTACAGATTCAATGTAATCTCAATCAAAATTCAAATTATCTGGGTTTCTTTTTTTTTTTTTGAGGAAGATTAGCCCTGAGCTAACATGAGCTGCCAATCCTCCTTTTTTTTTTTTTTTTTTTTTTTTTGCTGAGGAAGACTGGCCCTGAGCTAACATCTGTGCCCATCTTCCTCCACTTTGTCTGTAGGACGCCTGCCACAGCCTGCTTGATAAGCAATGCGTAAGTCTGCACCTGGGATCCGAACTCGCGAACCCTGGGCTGCTGAAGTGGAATGTGCAAACTTAACTGCTGCACCACAGGGCTGGCCTCCAAACTCTCTTTTTCAAGAAGTGGAAAAGCTGACCCTTAAATTTACATGGCACTGACAATGGTCACTCTCTGAAAAAAATAATAACAAAGTTGAA
Source organism: Equus quagga (assembly GCF_021613505.1). Classification (NCBI taxonomy): domain Eukaryota; kingdom Metazoa; phylum Chordata; class Mammalia; order Perissodactyla; family Equidae; genus Equus; species Equus quagga. The sequence goes on along the minus strand of NW_025793551.1, from coordinate 1,760,565 downwards.
GAACTCAAACCTCAATTTTAATACTTACCACCAAGCTACCGAAATAATAAAAATAAATGTGGTAATTAGGATAAAGGCAGACATATAGACTAATGGAATAACTAAGAGAGTCTGAAAATAAACCCCATATATCTATGGCTAAATGAATTTGAAATGGTTACTAAGTCCATTCAACAGGGAAAGAATAGACTTTAACTATGTTGCTGGGGCAACTGGCTTTGCACATGGAAAAGAAAGAAGGTGGACACCTATCCCACACCACACATCAAAATTGGCTTACAATAAATAAACTAAATATACAAGCTAAAGCTATAAAATTATTAAAAATGAAAATCCTCACGATCTTGATTTGACCATGATTTCTTACATTTGACATCCAAAGCATAAGCACCAGAGAAAAAATAAATGAGTTGGCTTCATAAAAATAAAATACTTTTGCCTATGAAGGATATTATCAAGATTGTGAGTTAGCTTACAAAATAGTAGAATATATTTGCAAATTGCATATCTGATAAGGGTTTAATATCCAGAATATGCAAAGAATACTTATAACTTAACCAAAAAAGACAAACAACCCAAATAAAAACTAAGCAAAGGATTTGAATGGATACTTCCCCAAAGAAGATATTAAAATGGCAAAGGACCACGTGAAAAAATATTCAACTTCGTAGTCACTAAAGAAATGCAAATCAAAACCATTATGGATACAAGTTCACAACCACTAAGAAAATAATAATGAAAAAGAGAGAAGGAAGTAACAAATGTTGGTAAGAATGTGTACATTGTTGAGGGAAATATAAAATGATATAGCTGATGTGGCAAGCAGCATATGTTAAAAGATAGAAACAACCTAAACGCCCATCAATGAAAAACAAAAAAGTAAATTTTAATATATACATGAAATAGAATATTCCTCAGCTATAAAAAAGAATAAAGTACTGGGGCCAGCCCAGTGGTGTAGCAGTTAAGTTCATGTGTTCTGGTTTGGCCTCCCAGAGTTCACTGATTAATATCCAAGTGCAGATCTATGGCACCACTTATCAGGCCACGCTCTGGCGGCATCCCACATACAATATGGAGGAAGACTGGCACAGGTGTTGGCTCAGGGCCAATCTTCCTTACATACACAAAAAGAAACAAGTATTGACTTATCCTACAACTGGTATACATCTCAAAAATCTCATGCTAAGTGAAAGAAGCCAGAAACACAAGGTCACATATTATATGACTCATTTTACATAATACGTTCAGAATAGTCAAGACCATAGAAACTGAAAGCTAATTTATGGTAGCAGGGGATGGGGGAAATGGGGAAAAAGAGGAGTGATTATTTAAAGTGTCATAAGCATTTCTCTGAGGTAAAGAAAAGTTTTAAAACTAGAGAGAAGTGGTAGTTGCACAACATTTTGAGTATACTAAATACTACTAAACTATACATATGTAAGTGTAGCTATGGGTCAGTCCTGTGGCTGAGTAATTAAGTTTGTGCCCTGTGCTTCAGCAGACCAGAGTTTTGTGGTTCACATCCTGGGCTCAGACATGGCATCTCTCATCAGGCCATGCTGAGGTGGCGTCCCTCACAGCACAACCAGAGGCACTTACAACTAGAATATACCACTACGTACTGGGGACCTCTTGGGAGGCAAAGAAGAAAAAAAAAAGAAGATTGGCAACAGACATCAGCTCAAGTGCTAATCTTTAAATAAAAAGGCTAACGTGTAAGTTAATGTCACCTCAATTTTAAAATTAAAAATAATTGTGAATATAGCAAAGTAATTCCCAAGAGGGAGGAAAAGAAGAAGAGAGAAAATTTACTTAAAAAATAATCAGTGAAGCAAGATGGGAGACTAGGAATTTCCAGCCCCCAGTTCTCTTATGGAAACCCCCAATAATGAACAATATATTCCCTAAAATAGCTTTGGGGGAATTCTAGAAACCAGGTAAAAAGCTGCAGCAATCCAGCAAATGCCTAAGAAAGAAAAATACATATTCAAGTTGATGGGAAATTTTGGTGATTTATTTACTTGATTTTGACCTACTCAATCCCAGCCATCTTCAGTGGAAAGTTGCCTAATTCCTGGTTATTCTCCTGAGATAGAAAAAATGAGTGAAACTTGCTTGCAATGTTCTAGCTTCTCTGAGGGTTGCCTAGGGACAGCTTTTTGTATTTCCTGACTTGGACAGCAAACAGAAATGGTGGCATAGACTAGATATCAGCTTGAATGCCCCTGAAAGCAGTGGCAGGCACCAGAGAACTTTGGAGTTCCAGGAGAAATGTAGACACTAGGTGACTGAAGGTAAAAGAACATGGTTAGAGGAGTGAAATAGAAATCTAATAATCTGAGAATAAACAATACCAAGACTCATAGGAAAAGAGTCTTAAGGCATTTAAAGCAGCTGTATATACAGGGAAATGAAAAAAAGAAGAAGAAAAAAAAAAAAACAAAGCAAGCATGGGCATAGCAAGGGAAGATGTATACCCAGAAAAAGTTTGAGAGGACACTGAGTGTTATGCCAGGCTGATTAGTGAAGGTCTTTCCCTTCACAGAGCCAGTCCACAAAAACTATGCCATACACCAAATTTTTAAGAACAGTTTACAAGGCAGAAAACCAGAGAAACATGGCCTATTCAAAGAAACAAAATAATTATCAAGAAACCAAACCTAAAGAAATAAAACATCTAACTTTGACAAAGATTTTAAATAGCTATCTTAAACACATATAATGAGCTAAAGGAGAATACAGGCAGACAAATAAACAAAATCAAGAAAACAATCCTCATGGGGCTGGCCGGTGGTGCACTGGTTAAGTTACCATGTTCTGCTTTGGGGACTGGGGTTCTCTGGTTTGGAATCTTGGTGTGGACCTACACACCGTTTGTCACATCTCACATATCAAGTAGAGGAAGATGGGCATGGATGTTAGCTCAAGGGCAGTCTTCCTCGGCAAAAAACAGGAGGATTAGTGGCAGATGTTAGCTCAGAGCTAATCTTCCTCACAAAAAACAACAAAGAAAATGTTCTATAAATAAAATAATAGAAAAGTAAACAGAAATTCTGAGGCAGAAAAGTACAATACTGAATTGAAAAAATCTAAGTTCGATAGAGTTAAACAGAAAAAATAATCAGTGAACTTTTAGGCAGGTCATTATAATTCTCATGTCTAAAGAGTTAAAAAAAAATGAATGAAGAATAGTGAATGCAACCTAAGCAACTAACGAAATCATCAGGAAGACTACTATAGGCATTATAGGAGTTCCAGAAGGAGAGGAGGAAGAGAGGTGAAGAGAGATCATATCTGAAGAAATTGTGACCAAAATACTTCTTGAAGAAAAAATTTAATGCAATTTAGTTAAATATATACATTTATTAAAATCTCTATCAAAATGCCAATGCTTTTTTTTTTCTTAGAAATCGAAAAATCCATCCTAAAATTCAAATTGCATTCATAGGAACTTCAATAGCCAAAACAATCTTAAAGTGAACAAAGTCGGAGGCCTCATATTCCTGATTTCATAACTTATTAAAAAGTTACTATAATCAAAAGAGCGTTGTACAGTCAGAGAGACAGATATATAGACCAACGAAATGTAATTAACAGGCAGAAATAAACCATCACATAAATGATCAAATGTTTTTGAAAAGGGTGCCAAGACAATTCAATAGAGAAAGGACAATCTTTTTAACATATGGTGTTAGGAATACTGGACATGAGAAAGACTGGAGTTGCAAAAGAATTAAGTTGGATCTCTGCTACACACCATATACAAACATCAGCTCAAAATGGATCAAAAACCTAAAGTAAAGCTATGACTATAAAACCAGTCAAAGCAAACATAGGGGACGATCTTCATGATGTTGGATTTGGCAATGATTTTATGGATAATACACTAAAAGAACAGTCAACAAAAGTAAAAATAGGTAAATTGGAACACAGCAAAAAAAACATAACAAAAATCTGTGTGCATTCAAGGAAACAATCCATAGGATGAAAAGGCAATCCTCAGAATGGGGAAAATATTTGCAAACTATATGTCTAACAAGAGGCTAATATATAGCATATATAAAGAACTCATACAATTCAAAACACATGCGCACACACAAAACAAGCCTATTGATTTTAAAAATTGGCAAAGGACTTGGATAGACATTTCTCCAAGTGTCCGATATCACCTGAAAAGAGCTCATCACTAATTATTATGGAAATGCAAATCAAAACAGTGAGATACCAATTCACCCCCATTAGAATGTCTGCTATAAAAACAAAACAAAGCAAAAACCCAGAAAATAGCAAATGTTAGTAAGAATGTGAAAAATTAGAAGACTTGTGCACTGTTGGTAGAAGCCAAAATGATGTAGCTGCTATGGAATAGCATATGTCAGTTTCTCAAAAAATTAAAAATATAATTCCATATGATCCAGCAATTCTACTTTTAGATATATATCCAAGATAATCGAAAATAGGGTCTTAAAGTGATATTTGGGCACCCATGTTTATAAAAGCATTAATCAGATGGCTAAAAAATAGAAGATATGGAAATGCATAACAATGGATGAATAAATAAAGAAGATGCGGTGTATACCCACAGTGTAATACATTATTCAGCCTTATAAAGGGAGGAAATTCTGGTGTATTCTACATGGATGAAGCTTAAAGCTACGTTCATAAGTGAAAAAAGTCATAAAAAGATAAATACTATATGATTCCAGTTTTTTGAGGTACTTCGAATAGTCAAAATAATAAAGATGGAAAGCAGAATGTTGGTTTCTAGGGGAACAATGAGTTGTTTAAAAGGTATAAAGTTCTAGTTTTACAAGGTGAAAATAGTTCCTTAAATTTTTTGCACAATAACTTAAATACACTAACCATATGCATATGTTTTTCGGTGTCATATCTAAGAAAATATTGCCAAATCCAAGGTCATTCTTTACCCCTACATTTCATTTTAGTATTTATTTTAGAGCTTATATAGATACATAGTCTTTCACCTATTCTGAGCTAATTTTGTATATAGTGTGAAGTCAAGGTCCAAATTTATGTTTTTCAATGTGAATATCCTGTTGTCACAAACCACTTATGACAAAACTGTTCTTATTCCTTAACTAGTTCTAGTACCCTTGTCAAAAATCAATTGACCTTACATGTATGGGTTTATTCATGAATTCTAAGGGTAAGACAATAAGCCACCCAAGATATGCCTCTTAATTATGTTTTATTTTAAACCGATTATTTTTAAGAAACTGCAAACACAGGAGAAACTCTGAAACAGAACAGAAGTTACTCTTTTCTAAAAGACACTTACATTTATTAAAAAAAATTCCATTTGTAAGTGTGTTACCCTCTCTGAATCAGAAAGAAAAGAATGAGAAAATCTAAATCACAAGAAACTGCGTAGATAAAGAATGCAGGGAGTTAAACCTACATAAATCTTACTGATGTTTACATGCTTTTCCTGGTAACCCCTTGTGACTGACCCCTCAACTCCTACTCCATCATCTTTCTTTAGTTAAAGATAATATTTTACATGGTGTCTTGTGCTATTTTGTGCAGATACTCAGTTTTCCCACATATCTCCCAGGTATTTGTTAGGTACGCATGTTAATAAACTTCTTTTTGTTTTTCCTTGTTAATCTGTCTTTTATTGTAGGAGAATCTCAGCCAACAACTCTGAAGGATAGAGGGAAAATAATTTTCCCTCCCCTATATAAGTTCTATTCCATTGAACTTTATATGCGTTTTTATGCCATCACCTTACTATCTTGATTACTGTAGCTTTGTAGTGAGTACTGCATTCAAAAAGTTCTTCTCCCATATTGTTTTCCTTTATCAAGATATATTTGGCTTATCAGGTTCCCTTGAAATTCCACACAAATTTTCAGACAAGGGTTTTTTTTTTTCTCATTTTCAGAAAAATGGCCATTGGAATTTTGATGAGGACTTTATTGAACCTATAGATTTCTTTATGTGAGTATTGCCATCTTATCAATACAAAATCCTCCAATACGTAAGTGCAAAATGTGTTTTCCTTTATTTATGTTATATTTAATTTATTTAATTTTTGTCAGCAATGTTTTGGAGTTTTCAGAGCACAAGCCCTACACCTGTGTGGTTTAAGTTGAGTATTTTCGATGCAAAATATGAAATTATTTTACTAATTTCATTTCCAGATTGTTCATTGCTAATGTGTAGAAAAACAACTGACTTTTGTGCATTGATCTCGTGTTCTGCAAATTTGCTGAAATTACACTTTGTCTTGTAAATTTGTAAGGATTGTCTGTATAAAACATTAATTTATGACTGAATAGAGAGTTTTTCTTTCCAATTTGAATACTTTTATTTATTTTTATCGACCAGTTGCTCTCATTAGTACTTCCAGTACAATGTTAAACAGAGTGACAAAACTAAGTGTCCTTGGATTGTTCTTGAACATAGGGAGAATGATTTCAGACTGTCACCATTGAGTTAGGTATTATCTATGGGTTTTATGTGTGTGCTTTATCACCTTGATTGAAAGTTCTTTATATCATTATTTTTTTCAGTGTTTTTATCATACACCATTTTAATAACATATTGAGTAAAAGTTTGAAATTTCATTGTCAAATTGGTGTCAAATATATTAAATTTCTATTTCATCTGGAATTAAGAATTATTGATCCAACCTTTCATCCATCAATTCATCCATCCATCCTTTCATCATCTTTCCATTCATCCATTCTCTCAGCACTTATCAAAGTTTTGACATTTTTCATGGGTTATATTTATTTTTAAATTTTCCAAAAATAATTACAGTACAGTCTTTATTTTAAAGCCCTCACAGTCTAGTGAGAAAAAGTGTAAACCTATCATTTACAATAATTAATACACATATGAAGCTATCAAATCTGGAAGCCCTAAGGACATACATCAGAGGTGGTAGTAGTTACACAAAATTTTGAAGGAGTAATAGAGCTTCCCACACTGAATAGCAGAGGACCTGAGACATGGCACATGTTCATAGTAGAGAAAACCCCATATGCAAAGATAAAAACATTCACATATGTCAAGGTGCTCCCAGAAGCTCAGTCGGGCAGAACGTTCTGCAGGTAAGCCACGCAAGAGCCATGTGAGAACTTTGTGTATTAGACAAGGAGCTTAGATCAAAGATTACTGATATAAGGCCAGGTGGATTCTAAACAGAAGAGAATGGAAATAAGACTTGCATTTTAGAAACAGCAACGTATCAACTGTGGATGATAGACACAATAAAGTAAGCTTACCTGTGACATAAAACAGTGGTCTAGGTTTCAGCTGCTAGGAACTTTGAACTAAGAATGAAGAAGAAGTGATGAAGCTGATTATGAAGTTATAAGGTGGAAGTAGAACGAAGGAAGTAATGTGACTCTGGGATTCTGCTTGGAACTGACAACCATAGATCCATTGAACAATTGAAAGAATAGCAGGTTGGGGATTTAGGAAGCAATGAAAGGTAATAAGTTTAGAATGAGTTAAGTTGAGTATGGACCACTTCTGGAAAAGCCAGGAGAGGTTTCATGTCTTCATTTTGTTAAAAAAAAAATCTGTTATAATGCTAGAAAAAATTCTTGAAAAATCGTTTGGTTTTTTTTAGCTTGCTTCAGTGTTACCTTTGAAGGAATTCTTATAAGTGGAATTTTAAGTCATCAAAATTTATTTTATTTGTTTTTCTTTTTATAATAGAGAGAGTCTATATAAATTTTTTGTAGGGCAGAGTTTGTCAGCATGATTGATATTTGGGCCTGCATAATTTTTGCTTGTGGGGTGCCATCCTGTCCAGTGCATTGTAAGATGTTTAGCAGTATCCTTGGTCTCTAGATACTAGATGCCAGCAGCAGCCACTTGCTGTATAAGCTCCAAACATTGCCAACTATCACTTGGAAGGCAAAATTTCCTCTCATTGAAAACTCTTCTTTTAGATAAATTTATGTTTCCCTTTTGAGTATTAATTAAAAATATAGAAATGCCTGGATAATTATGGAACTAATAAGTCTGGGACTACTTGGTCAGAATCCTCTGACTAGGACGATCTGCACAGTCTTTGAGAAGCACCTGGGTGGACAATATGGAATTCTAGAGTCCTGATTCACAGCCAAGACAGTCTCCTGTGTCCCGTCCTTGTCCTTTGGAGCCGTGAGCTGGTGGCTAGTCAGCCCTGCAATTCTACATGGAACATGGCATTCTTTATTTTTAGAAAGTAGGACTAATTTCAGGTGAATGATTAGGGGCCATGTGAAATGATTTCAAGGGCTAATCACTAGGGAATTTAAATAAATTATCTGTGGCAGTTTACCTTTTATTTCTTTGTTATGTTTCATTACTACAAAAATTGACAAGTTTTCATGTCTCCTAGAAACTCTTGGTTAAGGATAAAGACAAATAAATGCTATTTTAAAATTTGTCCCTTTGCAACTCACAAACACTTGAAATGCTTTCTCCTCCTTCTCTCTTCCCCTCAGTCAGCAAGTAATGTCAAAGATTTTTTATTTCTTAAAATATTGATATAAGATTTTGTTCTTGTTTAAAAGAACATTTAGTGCAATGGTAATTTGGACCTCTGTTTCCATGCTGTTTCTCCATTGTTGCTATTGTGGGAATGCAGTACATCTTACCTAGAAATTTGCACACAAATTCTAGACATAGACCAAGGCATTCTTTGCTGCGGTTTCTTAATACTTTTTTGTTTTGATTATGTTTTTCTGTTTTCTTAAACTGGAAAGTGGACACGCTCACAGAAGACTTCTGCCCTTGCCCTCCATATTTATAAATAGATTTCATATATATATATATATACACTTTATATTAAAGTTACATATAAACACAAATACTGAATATAAAATTATATATTTTTGTCTATAAAATGTATATATAAAATATATATGAAATAAACATTTTTAATATATTTAGTTATTTAATTATCCATTTAAATCAAAGTACTGAGTGAATATTCAAAACAAATATTTTCATTTTGTAAAATAAACACACTAGATAATTTCTAAGCCCAGTATATTATTCTAAGATCAATAGCTAATATTTATTAAAAGTTTGTATTAGTTAATGGGCTTGGAACATCTCACTAGTTTTTCCAGCTCCTTCTTACTATTAGCTTGTATGTAGCTGCTCCTATTTTTATCCTTGTTTTATATAAATATAAATTTATATAAATAAGGGAAGCAATACCCAGAGCACATACCTGAAAAGTGGTGGAGTTGAAAAGAAAAATGTTTTGTTTCATTCCAGGCACCTCCATTTTCTTAATCATCACCATGTATTTCCCACATTTCATCTTGCTTGACAAATACATTGTAAGATTGGATGAAGAAACAGTCATTTGAGATTCAAAATTTCAGCGGCCCAAAAAGTAGTCATTAATGTAAACAAGTTTTAATACAATATCTCAAAAAATTAATGCAAAAAAGCATGATAAAATTTTATCACAAGTTTAATAAAGACCATATTTGACTCTGCAGTTAACATGACTCCAATTGTCTCCCACTAGCCCTGGTAGAATCCTATGTTTATTAAAATTTTACTATTTATTTTATCACAGATATTAATATTCACTTTGCTTTTAAAAAATATTATATTAAAACACTATCTTGTTTAATGGGGTCTAGTAACTCCTTTAAGGCTTCATTTGTCTCACCCTTGCCCTGGTCCTGACCATCCACCATTTCCTAGTGGCATGTATTTTCCCAAAAGCAGTAATCATGACACTATATAGATGGTTCAGAACCTATTCTTTGCTAAAGAGATGCCTTCAAGAACTAAGTGAAAACTACGGACTCTCTCACCAGATAAGCACCTATTTGTGCTTTATATTCAGGCAATGACAGAGAGTTTTTAGACTCCCTGAAAACCAATGATCAAGTCATTTCAATTTTATTCCTATAATATTCTTTTAAGAAGAAACTAAAAATTTCTTACATTTTAGAATTCCTCTCTTCTTTAAAAACAAAGTGAGCCAACCAAATGTAAACAAAATAAAATGAAATAAAAGAAAAAAAAGGATAAGAGAGCAAAACACCACTATTTGATAAAATATCATTTTTTCCCAGAAAAGTACTGATTGACTAGTTGAAAATTTTTCTTATACTTTTTTTTGACACTTTTTAGATACTGTCTTTTCATCTTTCTCTTCATTCTGTAAAGAATGGATCATGTAGCAAGCTGTTGGCAGAGCATTGCAAGCCTCCAAGCCTCTCACTACACAGGCTCATTTGTATTTCATCTTGTAATCCACAAAAAATATCTACCTAGGGACTACCCTGCAGCTCTGGTTTGGTGGCCAGGGTTCACAGGCTCAGATCCTGGGTGGAGACCTACTTCACTTATCAGCCATGCTGTGGCAGCACCCTGCATACTAAGTAGAGAAAGATTGGTACAGATGTTAGTTCAGGGATAATCTTCCTCTAGCCAAAAGAGAGAGAGAGAGAGAAAGATTGTCAATAGATGTTAGCTCAGAGCAAATATTCCTCACTAAAAAAAACCCAAAAAACAAAACACACAAATCTACCAAACTGGGACCAGCTCCATGGCGTCGCCGTTGAGTTTGGCACACTCGACTTCAGTGGTCCTGGTTTGCAGATTCTGATTGGGGTGCAGATCTACACCACTCATCAGCCATGCTGAGGCAGTGACCCAGATATAAAGTGGGGGAAGACTGGCACAGATGTTAGCTCAGGGCTAATCTTTCTCAAGCAAAAAAACAGGAAGATTGGCAATAGATGTAAGCTCATGGTTAATCTTCCTCACTAACAGAGAAAAAAATCTACCTAACAAATTTATAACACAATTAACACAAACTAACCAATAGAGAAGAAAAAAAATTTCATGAACCATATTCAAACTTTTGATTTGCAACCTCTCTATAGTCATTTAATTCTGTCCTTTCTACCTGGTCATTCCAAAGGAATGAAAATAAGAAATAAAAACCCTGTGACTTACTCCTATTCCTCTATTCTTAACTTCTATTGAAAGAGATTTAGTTAACTCTCATCTCTATTCTGTGCTTCTGCAATGGATTTACTGAAACCCTTCAGTGTATAGCTTAAATTTAACTTTCTCCATGAAGGCATTTGTAACTTTTCTCACCTGCATCCATCACACATTTCTCTGACCTTCTGTAGTAACTATGAACTTTATAGTCTAATTCTATATTTGTCTTATGTCCTTATCTCTTCAACTTCCAGCTCCTAGACGACACAGCATTTCCAAACCGTAACCATAAATATCAAATCAACACATTGTATACCTTACATTTACACAATTTTATATGTCAATTATATCTCAATCAAACAAAGAAAGAAAAATTCCTAAATAATGACCACTGCTTTAGCAGAAGTCAGGTTAGATGCTCAGAACACCTTTTCATCAATTACTAAGGCCAACCTTACACAAAAACATTTATAATGTAAACTGCTGTTTTAAATAATATTTTGACAAAAATTTTCTTACTATCTGAGCTAGGATGATATCCTCTTCTCTAATTAATGGACAGCACAAATTACATCCAGGAATTCATGGCTGTAAAGAATTAACCACTTGCCTTTCACAGATTTGCTCAATACTTTATGAACCTTGTCACTTGAACTCCTCATTATTTCTCTGCTCAGTCTTTTCTCCTGTACAAGATAATTCTGTGAGCTACTTGCTTTCTTGTAATTCAAAGAACTTCCCTGTAAAAATGCTCTTTTCACATTCCTCTGTTGCTTTCATCTTTGGCTATTAGTCATTTGCTTCACTGGAAGGTGTAGGTCAAGAATGTTTAGTTGACTTTAGTTTCCTTGCAAAATTTCAGTATTAACAGGATGTTTTCAAATTCCTTCTAGTAAACTAGTGCTCTCAACAGCAGTATATTGCCAGTTTGGAAATTTTTATTCCCCAAGTTCAGATAAGAAAACCCAAGTTTAGCAAGATAAATAGATTTGGCCAATAACACATGGCTAGTGAGTTACAGAGCTACCAAGTGCTCTCAGCTACGGAATGTTTTTAGTCAACAAGGGGAGGGTTCTTTAATATGTGGAGAAATACTTGCTTGTCACAACAAGGAAGGCTATTTCTACAGACATGATGTATATATATAAAAATATGTATACAAACGCACACATATATATACACTTACACACACATATCATACTATCATTTTGCCTAATGATGTGGTGGGTCCAATTACTAGTAAAGTTCCAGTTGTTCCTCAAACTCAATATATATATATATGATAATATAAAATTTTCTCTGACTGTTTTACTAATCACTGGACCTACCACATCACAAGCCAATATGATATAATAATAAATTATAAAAAATGAGCTCCTTCCTCAACACATTTTACTGCCATCTGCTGGGATTTTCCTAATAATTCTGCAAATCTAAAGTGACTATGGGGTATCAGGAACCTTTCCCAGAGTTGTGAAATGTGCAAATTTGCAACTTGCATAACCAGAATGGAGCTCAATGTGGGACACTGGGTTAAGTTATTTAATCCCTCCAGCTGTCAGTTTCCACATTTGAAACATGAGAACAATGATATCTCTTTTGTTTAGTGAAAGACTAACTATAATATATAAAGCTCTAGCACACAGCTGGCCCATGGTAGGAGATACATACATGTGTCTAGTATTTCAGCATACTAAGGTTCTTTTGTACCTATCTGGGAATATTTTCTTCTCTTTGACATAGACAGTGGAATCTTGTTTAGCATTTGGACTGAAGGAGTATCTGAAAATGATTCTACACCACCAAGAATTGGGGCTGGCCTAGTGGCATAGTGGTTATGTTCATGCATCACTTTGGTGGCTGAGGGTTTGCAGGTTCAGATCCTGGGCATGGACCTATACCCTACCCATCAAGCCATGCCAAGACAGTGTCAAACATACAAAATAGAGGAAGATTGGCATGGAATTTAGCTCAATAACAGTCTTCCTCAAGCAAAAATAGGAAGATAGAAACAAATGTTAGCTCAGGATCAATCTTCGAAAACAAAAAAATAAAAATAAAAAAGAAAGAATGAGTTCAATTGGACTTCTTTACTTTTACTCAATGTCTCCTTAATCACCTAAGACCTGACTTTCTCCTTCTTACATAGTACTTAGAAACATCAGAGAAGCAATTGACATCCCTTAGGAACACAGACAGAGCTCTGCCTTTACCCAATGATTAGGTGGATGATTCTACTGCTTCTATTATATCTAGAGTTGATAAAGGATGACACTCAGATGGGTAATATAACTACTTACCAATTATAAGTATAATAATATACCCATCAAACAGCTGTTTCTGCTGAAATAAGGTGTCAGTGCCATATTATGAATCCTGAGGGCAGCACTAATTATAGTAATTATATACGCTAATTATAACTACCGTAGAGGTAAATGGCAAACTCAAGAATGTTCCATTCTCAAACTGATAGTAATGCTGAAGATGAAAAATGCAGAATTGTCTTTCTGGATTAAAGTGAAAAAAATTATATATGACCATTGACTTTGGGGGAAAAAATGATGAACAAAGAATTATATCCACAATACAGCTGGGTTCTGCTTAATAAACATTTAAAATAAAATTGTTGTGATTAAGTAATTTGATATGCCTTTGGCCGCTTCTTGTTGATTAACAATATATATTAGCATATTAAAGATTTGAGATCTGCTGGAAAATCTAAGTTCAAGGAGAAGAATGACTGAATGGTATCAAAAAGAAAAACTGATGTCTTGCTATAGTTAAGATTAAATAGGCTGACTGCTAATAGGTCACTTAAAATTGAGGTCAGCATCTCCTTTGTCCAAGAGTGAAACTGAAAAACACCTTAAGGCACATGACTGTGACCAAAGAGAACCAGCATTTAAGACCTCAGATAAGGGAGTAACACTAGGACCTGAGTGGGGACCAGGTTCAATGAGAACATCTCAAGAGAGTCCACAAGACTGTGCAGAACCTGTCTTCAGCAGCTGACACCATAAGACATTGACATTGAGATGCACTGTGATTGTCAGCAGATCAGAGTTCTAGTTTCCTCTGCTCCTCGTTTGGAAGCAGGCTCAATCCTCCATTCAATTAAGTCAGTCTCTATACTGGAGAGAGGGTTTAAGGAGATAAAGGATATTTTAAAAGGAAGATGTTAGACTTCTAGCTATAGAGCAGATGGGAGCTTCAGAGACAAACTGGAAGAATAAAGAGGTGATATATTTGGGCTCCAAGTTAAAGAAGCAGATCAAATGAGTTGCCAGGACAGCAACAGCAGAACAGAAGGGGAATGACAGCTCTCCAGAAACCAAGCTGATGTCATGGAGGAGTACAATCTGATTGATAGAAAATTCAAAATAACAGTCATAAAGAAACTCAATGAGTTACAAGAAAACTGATAAAGTTCAATGAGCTCCAAAATAAAATTAAGGAACAGAAGGAATACTTCACTAAAGAAATTGAAGCTCTAAAAAAAAAAAAAAAAAAAAAAAAGACAACCAAACAGAAATTCTGAAAATTAAGGACACAATTAATGAGATAAAATATAATATGGAGAGGCTAGCCCCATGGCCAAGTAGTTAAGTTGACACATCTGCTTTGGTCATCCCTGGTTCACTGGTTTGGATCCTGGGTGCAGAACCACCACTGCTCATCAAGCCATGCCAAGATGGCAGCCCACATAGAAGAATTAGAAGGACCTAAAACTAGGATATATAAATATGTCTTGGGGGGCTGTGGGGAGAAAAAAATGAGAGGAAGATTTGCAACAGATGTTAGCTGAGGGACGATCTTTAAAAGAAAATGATAATGTAAAAAGTATAAAAATTGGAGGAGACATTCTGGAGGAGAAAATCAGTTGAGTTCAAAGATAGAAACCTAGAAATTATCCATATGAAGGAGAAGGATAGAACTAAGATTAAAAAAGAAAAATTCTTCAAGAAATATCTGGCTCAGTTAAGAAAAGTCACATAAGGATTACAGGAATCCCTGAGGGAGAAGTAAGGGACAAAGGAGCAAAGGGTTAATCAAAGAAATAGCTGAGGACTTCCCAAACTTGGGAAAGGAACTGGACATGCAAGTACATGAGACTAATAAAACTCCTAATTACATCAATGCAACAAGACCTTCTCGAAGGAATATAATATTAAAATTGTCAAAGTCAATGATGAAGAAAGCATATTAAAGGCAGCAAGACAGAAGAAAATAACCTACAAAGGAACTCCCATCAGGCTTTCAGTAGATTTCTCATCAGAAACCTTAAAGACTAGAAGAGAATGGAATGATATAGTCAAAATACTGAAAGACATAAACTTTCAGCCAAGAATATTCTATCTAGTGAAACTATCCTTCAGTTACAATGGAGAAATAAGAGCTTTCCCTCACAAACAAAAGCTGAGAAAGTTTATCGCCACAGACTTGAGTTACAAGACATGAGGAAAGATTTTTTTTGCCAAAATTGTTCGTTTATTCAAGGCCACTTGCCATCAGCATGCATCAGAAATCCAGAATAAAGAAGGTGTCTATCTGCACAACTCCAGAGAAACTCCATCAAAATTATTTATTATTAGGTCAATGTAAACATGGCATCTTATATTAGCAGAATGTTATGCCTCTTTGCATAATGTATTCTAACAATAATGAGTAGTACAAAATTACTCTGTATTTACACTATCGGGACGCATCCACACATTTTGATCTGAAGCCTTGTTTCTTAAATCTATCAAACCTTTCTGAGTTTTTGCATTTTAGTTCCTGGAACTCAAATATATTGTAATACGTTGGAGGGTAGAAAAGAAAGATATTCATAAATGAATTTATATAAGCTTGAACTTTGCCTAAGGTAATTCATTGAAAGTCAATCGAACATAAAATATCAACCACCCTTTTCAACTGTCTCATTCTTTCTTTTTGAGCTTCCAACTTGGAATATCCCCTCTGTTTGAAGGGCTATTAAGCAAATAAAATCAACAGTACATTTTCTGGCTTTAAACTACAGTGGAAATAGAAATAGAAGGTGAACACAATGCCAATACAGCAAAGTAATATGCAGAGCATAGCAAATAAACTAATGCTTATTTATTTCACACTATTTATATTCTCCAGATATCTGAAGGTTGTTAGCTTTTTAGGCACCATTGTTGCTTTATGTTAAAATATTTACTTATGAAAAAAATCTTCCATGTGATAGTACATATTTCTATGCTTTCTCAATATGAAAAAATGTAACTTTCTTCATTATTTTGAATAATTATGTACATATGAATTTTAGGGATTTTTAGCTTCTCTATCAATCATTCAAATATTTTTTTATTTTTCTAATAATTAAAATATGTACTTGTTAAAGAAAATTTAGAAAATGCATGGAAATATTTAAAATAAAACATTTTAGAAATTACCTTAAGCATAATAACAATGTATTGCTTTATTTCTTTTCAGACTTTTGTCCTGAATATATACACTTTTTACATATTTGAGATCTTACTATATAAATATGTATATGTACAGATATATATTTGAATGCTGATGTTTTTCACAATGTTATGCCACAAGTATTTTCATGTCAGTAAAAATTTCTTGTAAACATCAAGTAAAATGAATACAAAATATTGTGTTACATATATTTCCCACAATTTACTTCATATTCTCCTCTGAATAAGGTCCCCTAACATCACACACTTTTTCTATTATAAATGAGCCTATATGAAGAACTCTGTGGATAAATCTTTCTTCAGATTCTGATTTTCTTAGCATCAAGTCCCATAGGCAGAATCAAGGTAGGGTCAATGCATATGATGAAAGGTAGGCTAAAGCGTCAAAAACTTTGAGGTTAATAAATTTTCTCTAAAACATCAGGTCTCTTAAAAGAAACAAATAATACACTTTCACACATTAAAAGTTTAATACAGTTTCTCAATATAAAGAAAATTTCAATCTTTATGCATGAAAGTTTCAAATTGTGAAATGTAAATGTACTTAAATCTGTATATTTACCCTCTTTTAAAATATCTCTTTGTAATTCATTTGAGAGAAGAAGAAGATTGCTTTTTCAGTGTAGGTTTTCTCCACAGTAAAAATGTGGACACTCCCTGATGTCATGTATAGGTTCTTCTCTGTTTTATTTTCTGCGAAGTGATAGAGTCAAAACTGGCATGATTCAGGTTTCAGTTAAATAAGAATACTTCACAAGAGGTGTTATGTACTTCCTTCAAAGGGCACTGGAGGTCAGAATGTCTTTCTTTTTTTTATGCAAGCTATTAATTTTCACCACTGATGATTATCATCTACGTTAATTCTTTCATTTTTGGCTCATTTTCTCTTTATTTAGGATAGTCCATTATCAGGATGATGCCAGTTTGGGGCTTCAAATAGCCATTAAGTAGCCACACAAATAAAGTTGATCTGAAAGCAAACCTACAAACAGAAAAAAAAAAAAAACAACATGGCCTCATTTGAAACCCAATATCTTCTTGTATATATTCTGCCATATTATATATTAATTTGATGAGTTTTTTGTTGGTTTTGCATTATTTTTTAGTTATGAGAAGTAACCTCCAGAAACATCCATTTATTAATTTTATATCTTGTAAATATCATCCTGAATTTCCAAAATAATTAGAGAAAATCATAGATAAAGATTACTTATTGTTGATTTTCATAAACATATATTGATGTTTGAACTCATGTAACTAGATGTAGAATTGATGGATCATATGGAAATTTTATGTGCAGCATTTTGAGGAACCACAAAATTATTTTTTACAGGTGCTGCAACATTTTAAGTCTCATTATCAATGTATGAAGGGGACAAAATTTTCCAGCTCTCAATAAAAGTTATTTGTCATTTTGTATTCATTTTATGATTCTGTTTTTCTATTTTTGTGATTTCTTTTTATTTTGTGATTATAGCCATCCTAGTGGGTATGAGGTGGCATATCATTGTGGTTTTGATTTGCCATTTTTCTAATAAATAATGCTGTTGGACATCTTTCCATGTAGTTATTGGTCATTTGCGTATCTTCTTTGAATAAAGTGCCCATTTTGAAATTGTTTGTCTTTTTTGTTGCTGAGTTATGAGAGTTGTTTGTATATTCTGAAGACCTGGATACTAGAGCTATATGATTTGTAAACCTTTCTTTCAGTCTGTGGGTTGCTTTTCCACTTTCTTGATATTATCTTTAATACACAAAATTTTTCTATATGTACCTTTGTTTGTGCTTTTGTGTTTTATCTAAGAATGTCTTGCCAAATCCAAGATCGTGAAGATTTACCCCTGATTATTCTATAAATTGTTAGTTTTATAGCTGTTGCGTTTAGGTCTTCGATGCATTCGGAGGTGATTTTTGTAGATAGAGTAAATTAGGAGAAAAATTTCATTCTTATGCCTGTAGATACCTATAGTACAAGCGCTGCTTTTTGAAGAGATTATTTTTCCCCCGTTGAATAGTATTGACACTTTTGTCTAAATAAATTCTTCCAAGATGTAAGAATTTGTTTTCTAGACTCTAAATTTAATTCCATTGATCTATATGTCTATCCTTATGTCAGAAAAGGTTATTTTACTTACTTTATCATTGTAATAAGTTTTAAATTTAGAAAGTGTGAGACATACAAAAATTTTTTGAAAATTGTTTTGGCTGTTTGAGGACATTTGAAATTCCTTATGAATTTTAGACTGGGCTTTTCCAATTGTTAAGAAAAAACAATTGAAATTTTGTTTAGGATTGAATACAATCTGGAGGTTGATTTGAGCAGTATTGCTATTTTAACAATATTAGATCTTCCAATTTATGAACATAAATGTCTTTACATTTGTTTAGATCTTTAACTTTTTAGGGAAAGTTCGTAGTTTTCAAGGTACAAGTCTTAAACCTACATGGTTAAATTTATTCTTAAGTATTGTATTGTGTGGATGTTTTTACAAATATAATTGTTTTCTTAATTCCCTTTTGAAATTGTTCATAACATGTATAAACATACACCTGATATTTGTTTCGATCATGTACCCAAAACTTTTATTCAGGTGAATTCATTGATTAGCTATCACAGTTTTTGTTGACTTTTTATGAAATTTTTTCTTCATAAGGTCATGCAATCTGTGAGTAGAGATAGTTTTACTTCTTTCTTTTCAATTTGAATGATGTTTATTTCTTTTCTGTGCCTAATTGATCTGGCCAAAATTCACAGCTCAACATAGTGTGACAAGGAAGAAAGCAGACATCCTTGTTTTGTTCCTATCATAGGAGGATAGCATTTAGTTGTTGGTTGTGTTAACTGTGGGTTTAGCAAAATACCTTTTATCAGGTGAAGGTGTCCTTTCCACTTATTGTTCTGAGTGTTTTGGCATGAAAGTGTGTTGGAGGTTTTCAATCTTTTTCAATTGAAATAAACAAGGTTTTTCTTTTCTTTCCATTCTATTATTGTGGTATATTGATTGATTTTTGTATGTTGAACCATCCTTGTATTTCAGGTACAAGTTCCGGAAGTCATGGTGATAATCTTTCTAATATGTTGTTGGATTCAATTTCCTACTGTTTTGTTGAAGATTTTTGCATCTATAGTTATACATATTGTTCTGCAGTATTTTCTTGTCATGTCTTTGATTTTGAAATCAGGATAATGCTGGACTTAGAGAAGGAGTTATAAAGAATTTCCTTCTCTTCTGTATTTTGGAAGAGGTTGAAGAGGATTAATTACAGCTATTAATTCTTTAAAACTTTTACTGGAAAAGTTATCTGATCTTAGACAACTGTTGTTTTTGTTTTATTACTAAGTTTCTTCACTTGTTATACTTGTTGTAGGTCTGCTCAGATTTTCTTTTTGAATCATTTTTTGTAGCTATTTCCTAGGAAAATGTCCATTTCTCTGGGTTATACAATTATTTACAGTATTTTCTCAAAATCCTTTGTTTAATACTCTAATGTCTGTTCTAGTGTTCCCACTTTCATTTCTGATATTGCTAATTTGGATCTTCTGTCTTTTTTTTTAGTGTTGCTAAAGTTCTAAAATTTTTAATCTTTTCTAAGAGTCAACTTTGATTTAATTGATTCTCATCATTGTTTTTCTATTCTTTATTTCATTTGTCTCTGCTAGATTATTTAGTTCCTTCTTTCTGCTAACTTTTAAACTTGTTTCTGCATATCAAAATAAGATGAAGTAAATAAAATAATGTAGTCCAAAAGTGATAAAAAAATAATGTAAAATGAAACAGTAGAGCAGATATGGAAGACTAAGTGTGATATGGTTTAGAAGGAGGGCTGTGGAAGTAGCAATTTTTCACAGGTTGTCACAGTAGTATTTACTGAGAATATACTATTTTATCAAATACGTAAGAAAGAGTGAGATTTAGCCATGAGAACATTCATGGGGGAGCTTTCCAGATAGAGGGAACAGTGAATTTTACTATGAGGGAAATATGCAGCCATTATAGAGTTTAAGCGATGGGTTCATTACTAGACCCTCAATTATAGTCCATTGGTACATATTTGTCCTAATTCCAGAATCCTTGTGTAGTTATTTTAGGATTGTAGTAAATTTAGAAATCAGAAAATGTGAGTTTCCCAAATGTACTCTTTATTATGAAGATTGTTTTGACTTTTTGGACTGCTTACTATTCCCAATGAATTTGAGAATAAGTCTTTTCATTGCTGCCAAAAACAAAAAGACAGGCTGTTGGAATTTGGATGGAATTTTTCTAAATTTTTAGATAGCATTGGGTAGTACTAAAGTCTTAATAATAATATATTTTAATCTATAAACTCAAGATGTTTGTTTTTTTCAGCAATGTTTTTCAGTTTTTCACTGTACAAGATTTTATCTCACTGGACGCATTTATTCCTGAGTATTTCATCAATTTAGATGCTATTTTAAACTTATTTCTTTCTTAATTTTCTTTTCAGATTGTTTATTGCTAACAGTGAAAGTTGATTTTTACGTGTTGATCTCATACTGTTCAGCATAGCTGAATTCATTATTAGCTCTAGTATATTCTTTGAGATTTAATATACATAGGATGATGTCATCTGGGAATATAGTTTTACTTATTCCTTTCCTATTAAGAAGTATTTTATTTCTTTTCTTGTTTAATTTCTCTGGGTAGAACTTCCAAAACAATGATGAATAGCAGTACTAAAAGGAATATCCTTATTTTGTTCCTATTCTGGGGGAAAGCTTTAGTTTTTAACATTAAGTATGCTGTTAGCTGCGGGTTTTTCAAAAATTCCCTTTAATGTGTTGATAAATTTCCCATCTATTCCTAGTATTATGGGTGTTTTAATCATGAAGGAGTGTTGAGTTTTCTTAGATGCCCTTTCTTCAGCAACTGAGATGATCATGTGTATGTGTTATCTACTTTGTTCTGTTAATATGGTATATAACATTGATTAATTTTTGTGCTTTGAACCAACTTTGCTTTTCTGGGATAAAGCCCACTACGTCATGTTGTATAACAACATTCATACGCTTCTAGATTTGGTTTGCTAATCTTCTGCTGAGGATTTTTTTGTCTATATGCATAATAAATATTTATCTGTAGTACACTTTTCTTGTGATGCCTTTATTTTACTTTGGTGTCAGGATAGTGGTGCTCTCATACAATTAGTTAGGAAGTGTTCTCTCATTTTCCATTTTTTGGTGTTAATTTTTCTTCAAATATTTGGTAGAATAAACCAAAGAAGAAATCTGTTCTGGGATTTTTTATTGAAATGTTTTAATTACTGATTCTATCTCTATATTTTTTTATGGTCTATTCAGAGTTTTTACTTCTTGAATCAGTTTAGGTAGATTATGTGTTTTTAGAAATATGATTATTTCATCTAGGTCATTAAATTTGTTGACATGCAATCATTCACAATATTCTGATTCTTTCTTATTTTTGTAAATTTGGTAGTAACGTCACTATCCTTAGTAATTTTAGTTATTAATTGATAATTTGTCTCAGTTTTTATATTAGCTATTTATTTCCCTTTGCTTTTTTGTTCTTAAGATTTTACGCCTATGAATGTCTCTCTAAAAACTGCCTTCTCTATATTCTTGTTTTGAATATTGTGTTTTCATTCCCATTCATGTCAAAATATTTTCTAATTTCCATTGTGACGTCTACTTTTACACATTTGTGAAGTGTGTTATTGTACTTTCTTATTGATCATCTGTCTAGTTGTGTATCCATTTTAAAAGTGGAATATTGAAACCCACAACTATTAATATTGAACTTTCTATTGTTCCTCTGCAATTCTGTTATTTTTTGCTTTATATATTTTGATCTCTCTTATTAGTCAGTATATTTTTAGTTATTATGCCATCTTGATGGATTGACATTATTATCAATATATAATGTCCTTCTTTGTCACTTGTAACAATTTTTCTTTTGTGTGATATTTTGTCTTTTGTGTGACACTGTTATAACCAGTATGGCTACTTTTGGTTAGAATTTTACAGAATATTTTTACATCCTTTTACTTACAATTTGCATCCCCTTTTAATTTGCATCTTTGGATTTAGAGTGACTCGCTTGTAGACAGTATATTAATGAATAATTTATCCCCATATGCCAATTTCTGTCTTTTATTTGGGGAAATTAACGCATATATATTTAAAATAATTGCTGATTACAACCCCTAATATTGCCATTTTATTATTTTAAATAAATTGTATATCTTTTTTGTTTCTTCATCCATCCATTCTATCTTCTTATGTAACTTACTGATATATTTGTAGTATTGTGTATCAATTCACTTCCCATTTCTCTTTCTGTATATATTTTAGTGGTTGTCTTAGTGATTACCAGGAATTAAAATTAATGTCTTAATTTTATAAAAGTCATGTATAAAGGGATGTCACATTATTTTTAACACCATAAAACAGCCCTTTATAACACTGCCCTCTCTTATGAGATTATTGACATAATTTATATTTTTAAGCATTTAACACTTTGTCTGCATTAGCAGAAATTCAAAATTACTGTTGTAAGCATTCATCCTTTAAATCATATGGAAAAAAGGAAAGAAGTTAAAAGCTAGTAATGCAGTAACACTGGCTTTTATGCTTCACTATGTAGCTAAATTTTTCATTTTTCTTTATTTTTTCTTAGGGCTTTGAGTAACTGTCTTTTGTTCTTTTGGTATAGCCTGGAGAACTCACATTAGCAGGTTTTTTTTTTTTTTATGGAAGGTATACCAGTGACAAAGTCTATCAATTTTAAAAATTTCTCCTCCACATTTGAAGACCAGTTTTATTGGACATAAAAATCTTGGTTGATTTATTTTATTTAAGTATTTTAAATACGTTATATCAGTGATTTCTAACCTTAATAGTTTCTGAAGAGAAATCATCTGTTAGTTGACGTGAGGATGTCTTGCATGTGATGAATCCTTTCTCATTTTTGCTTTCAAGATTCTATTTTTGCCTTTAACCTTGACATCTTGCCTATAATGTATTTGGTGTGGATCTGCTTCAGGTATTTTTTTTCCCTAGTAGCTCAGTGAACTTCTTGGATTTGTAGATGTATATATTTCATGTAATTTGGGAAACTTCATCTTTTTCTTTTCAAAAATTGTCTGCCTCTCCTGTCCTTCTGTAACTCCCATTAAGTCCATTTGTTATGTTTGATGTTATCCTACAGGTCTCTAGGCTCAGCTCACTTTTCTTGACTCTTTTTCTTTTCTGTCCTTTAAAATAAGTTATGTCAACTGTTCTATCTTCAAAATTGGTGATTTTTTTATGTCTTTTAAAATCTATTGAATCCCTTTACTAAAATTTTTATTTTAACTGCTGTACTTTGTTCTGTTTTATAATATGTATACCTTTACTGTGATATGTGGTATTCAGTCAGACGTTTTTCTTCTGGTTTCCTTCACGGTTGTTTCCCCCGCTCTTTTCTTTAACTCTTTGGGAATATTTTAGAGAGATTATTTATTCTTTGTCTAGTAAGTCTGTGTCTTCCGTGCAACTGTCAATTATTTCTCTGTGAATGAGCCATACTTTTTTGTTTCTTTGCATGCTTCATAATTTTTTGTTGATAAAGGGACACTTTTAATATTAAAATGAAGCACCTCTGGAAATCAGAGGCTCCTCCCTATCTGGGTTTGTTTTTGTCTGTTTAGTGAGTTTTGAACTTATCTTTGTGAAGTCTGTGTTACTTGTATGTGTGGCCACTAAAGTTGTGTTCTATTAGGTTAGCAGTTTGCTAGTGATTTGACACTGTTTTTTTAAATGCTTGGATTTGAAAAACAAACAGGAAAGAAAGAAAAAGGTAAACAAACCACTCTCAGCCTTTGCAGGTTGGTTTTGTGTTGTGGTATTCTTTCATCACTTAGCCTGTTCATTTACAATTCCTTATTCACCTTCATTCTGCTTGTGAAAGGGGGGAAGGACAGTCAGCGGTGAAAGCTTACAGGCTTCTTTGGACTTTTGGAATATGCACTGACCACTGAGCACAAACTTTGGTATTTGTTCGAGTTTTTAAAGCCCTTTTTTTCCCCTTGATCTCTTACAGCAACTCATCTTTTCCAGGCTTTTCTGTCTATGTGTTGTTCACCCTAACTTACCCAGGCTGATGTGGCCAACAGTAACTAATCTAACTGCTTTCAATTAAAGCCACTCAAGAAACTCTCCCATTCCTGATATCTCTGTTATGTGTGAAACAAGGGAGAACTCTTCCCCCAGTCCTTCAGATAGCAGCCAGAGAGGTCATAATCCCAAACTAATTTGTATGAGCATTATCTGTATGACTCCTTCTGGCACTAGCAAACTACACTAGGAATATAGGCTGTTGTCTTCATGGATGCCATCAATTTGGTGTGTGGGGATTGTAGGCAGGCAATTAAAAATCCCATGACACTCTCTTACCATAAAGAAGCTAATTTTATCTTCACCAAGCCTCCTCCTTGCTGTTTCAAGTTTTGAGGTAGATGATGGATAGAGTTCTGAGGAAATTGCTCCTGAAAATTTTGCCAGTGTTTTTGAGGTGGACAGAGCAATGGAGGTTTCCTACCTGACATTTTCAGTTATAACATCCTTTCCATTATTTTTCTTCTTAAATAGTTTATTAAGATGAAATTCACATCAAAATGTTAACCATTTCACATTGAACAATTTAGGGGCATTTAGTACATTAACATTGTGTTACAATCATCACATTTTAGTTCCAAAAGTTTGAATCCCTCTAAAATAAAATGCCTTACTCATTAAGCAATTTCTTCTCATTTCTCATTTCTCCCTAGCCCCTGGAAACTGAAATCAGCATTTTATTTCTATGATTAGATCTGTTTTGGATATTTCATATAAAAAGAATTGTAGAATATGTAACCATCTTTTGTAGTGGGCTTCTTTCACTTAGCACAGTATTTTGGAAGTTCAGTCATATTGTCACATATTATCAGTTATTCATTCCTTTTTATAGATGAATATTACTCCATTGCATGAATCCTCTATAAATTGGATGGGCATTCATTCATTGATGGACATTTAGCCTGTTCACCTTTTGAAAGATGAGTTTCAAAATGCAGCCATTGTGAATAAATGCTGCTATATACATTACATTATTGTTGGCATTAACATCCCTGCCTTGATATTTTCCAATTTCTTGATTACAGTCATCCCAGTGAGTTTGAATTCATATCTCATTGTGATTTTGATTCTTTTTCCTAATTTTAGATAAAATCCTGTGAGTAACCTCAATATACATATAAAAGAAGAAAAATTAACTCTGCTCAGTTTCAAAGGGAACTGGGACAGGAGTCTGCCAAACAATCCCTGCCCTTGCCCATATCACTTGGCCTCTAGATTCATTTCTCAGGAATCACTGTGGCTGAGCAATCTAAACCTCTTCAGTTTGATTCTCTACCCTCCTCCTGATATCAGATCTGAAGTGAGTTTATTTACTTGTTGCACAGTAAGTCAATCTCTGACACTGGGGGTAGTGGAAGAAAGTAGGAATTTAATTATTGCACAGTGCTGAGCAAGGAGAGAGGGAAGCTAATGCTAAAATATCAAGCTTTCTGAAAAGGTAAAAGGAAGGGTTTTTATTTGGGATTTTAGGTAGAGGAGGGACAGTGTATGGCCTTGCTTGTTGGAGTTTTCCCACCAGCATGTCTTTGGCCTTGAGACTACTTGCAGAGAGGAGGGAGCCTGTGACCTTGCTGGTCATTAGCTTTCCCACCAGCCTGTAGCTTCTTGGCAGGGAGGAGGAGGAGAAAATGAATCCAGGTGCTTGTCCTTGGCACTGTCTGTCTCCATGGAGGATAGTGGATTCTGGAGCCAGGAAGCCAGGGAGTAAGCAGGGGATGAGTGCTTTGGTTTTAACCCCATATATGCTGGGTTTAATGTGTGGAAACCGATATCAGGGTCAGTATCAATATTTCTCTGTCTTATGTTTATCCCTCAATTTTGAGAGATTTGGGGTGATGACTGATTTAGCTATATTTCTTGCTGAAATGGGGCATAGGTTGTTTTATTTCATTGAACCAGTCTTTGAATAAGGCAGTGATAGTGGTGGCATCTTGAAGTTAGGCCTGTGTCATGTAAGTAAGTAACAGGTATTTAATAAGAAGTTTTTCTAGAGAAATAAAAAGAGAAAAATAAGGTTAATGGTTGAGGCAAATTATAAACTAGTTTCTGAGCCCAGGGGGTAGTCAATAAAGATTCCTAGAAGTCAGGGTCAAAGCATCTTTTGGGGTTTGAAATGTCTCTGATGGTGTTATTGGGCACTCAGGTAGCTTTTTGAGAGGTTTACACAGTAACAGACATCAATTGTTTTTAATTTTATATTAAGTCTTCTAGTTTTAGTTTGTAAAGTTTCAAAGAAAATGTTAGATTTAGTTTTTAATAACTGTAAGTCAAAGTGATGGGGGAAAACCCTGAAAATGTTTGTTTGGAGGTTTGTAGCCAGATATTTCAGGAGACTAAAAGAATTCAGGATCCAGTCCAGTTAACAGATGTAACAAAAATCTTAAAGACAATTGACAAAACCATAATCCAATATCCACAAATGTGTATTATAGTTTCCATTGAAACCTAATTTTTTTCTCTAAAATCACCCATGCTTTTACTAGACGTAGTCAAATTAAGACTAATTGGTTTGTAAAATAAGTCTAGTTTTAATAAATTTGGCATAATTATTTACATAAGTACAGCAAGAATAGTAATTGATTATACAGGCTCTTTTAAATCTGCTTTGCTGGAACCTTATAAGGAATCTCAGGTTGAACTTTAAAGTCCTCACAAGGCCAGGAAAGCCAGACAAAGAACTTGTCATCACACTCTGCTTGTGGTACTTATAGATTTGGGTGAATCCCTCTCTCCATGAGGTTCCCCAAAATGTTGAGGTTTGCTGTGCCTGCCAGAGGGAGCGACATGTTTGCTCAACCTTAGTTATTGAACCCATAAGCATGGTACCAGGTCAATATTTCTAAGTGGCTTTATTCCAGAATGTCAGTCTTCATTCTTCAAAAGCTGTCTTGTTATATTTAAGCCCATATATTTTTTTAAGTATGATGTTCCAGTCAAAGCCTTTGTAAAATAACCAGCATTTCCAATTGTGTCTCGTTATAAGAAGAACAGATTTTTATTGGACTTATGTAAAAAACCATATTGCCATGAGAATAAGAATACTTATTCATCAGGAATTTTTACATTTTGGATGGCTCAGATAGGGAGAAAAACATAAATGTTGCAATTTTGTTTACAAATTGCTATAAGTCATACTTCCTTAAGATAACAGAGAAAAAGCTTTTCTTAAATCTGAAAAAAACAAAACACCAAAAATCAGCAATATCTTAACTAAAAAGTCATGAAAATTATAATCATCTCTAGTGGTTTATTCCATCCTGTGTAATTGGTTCTTGATCTTAATCCTGTGTCAGTAGTTTGTGAGGTGATTTGATTCTCTGCTGGAGTTCTGTAACTTCTACCTAGTTTAGTTTTACAGTCTGAACGTTTATCAGAACCTGTATTCTTGAGTAAGCCCCAGAGTCTTTTCTATGAATTTCTCTGAAGATCAAATATATTTGCACAAACATCAAAGTAAAACAGCAACTGTCTGCAAATAATAAGACATTTACAAATGGTAACTGACAAAGGCATTTGACCATCCCTGACATCTAACATTTTGAGATAATAATCAGAATTATGGTTGACAATCAGAACAGATTAGATAATTTTTTAAATATTTGTATTAATAATACCTATTTACATAATAACATTTAAGAAAGTTTATCATTACTTATTTGACAGGACTTTTCATGTAATTTAACATATAAAACCTGTCTTATGAGTTTAGCATTTTTTTATAGAAAGAGAGCAAATTTTTCTGAGAAGTCCCAGGGGCCCTCTGAGAATTTTCAGAGAAACTTTCTCTCCTCTTTCTGGTCAAAAGAAAGCTTTTATTCAGGACTTGAGTATTTGTGTATGGGGGGATGTTTGTCAAAAATGTTAAAAGCTTTAAAACATTTGGTCAGATAGGAAACAAGGCTTATGGTGAAACCATGTTCAGGTATTTATTTGAAGTGACAACAGAAGCAGCCAAGGGGAAACAAAGTTAAATCGTAAAAAAAAATATGTTTATAATTTTTTAATCAAGAGCAGTTTTAAAGTTTAGGAAAATTGTACTTTTAAGAAAGAGGAGACCGATTTTTAACTTTGTACTAGTTTATTTTTGACATACAAATTTACTTAATTGGATTTATTTTAATCTTAGCCAACTTAACCATATATAAAACTATCTAGGGCTTTATTTTTACAAAACTTTGGTTATTTTTTTTTTTTTTTTTTGCATTCAGAATTTGTCCCAGTACTTTAGGGCAAATTTATCTTTTTCAACTCAAGAAACAAAAATATTTTTATTTTTATATCGTTTTATTGAAAACTATATTTTGCTTCTCTTGTATATAGACGTTTTAGAAATGTTTTCTTGTAGAAAATTTTTCAGCATATATAAAAGGTTTATCAATAAACTTAAGTATTTTTAAGTTTCTTTGCTATAAGAAACCAAAGGCAGACAAACATATTTTTAGTAGTTAACCTTTAGTATTTTATCTTATGTGAAAATGACCTAGATACCCAATAAACTGTTATCATTTAACTTAACTTAGTAAAGCTATAAAGTTTAAGTTTATAAAAAGATTTTGGAAGCTGTTTTTTAAGTATGCAGACTATAAAACAATTATTGTACTTAAAACTTTTACCCAGTTTTAACAATTACTTTTTAAAACCTTATGTGACATTAAAGCAGTTAATAATCATCTTAAATTGTTTTAAGTACATACATCATAATATGTATACTTATTGCTAAAAAGTTTTTCCAAAAACTTTTTTTATCTTTTTACATTTATTTAGTTTACCTATCTTTTGCAATTATTTTTACATCATCTACAAAAACCTTATGAGAAGTTAAACAAAATTTGCTATTACACTGAGTTATTAGTTTAGCTGATAGATTTTGTATCAGAGATGACATGAGCTCATTTGACCAGTAAACCCAGGCTGTATATCAACATCATATTCAATGCTGGTAACTTTGAGGATATTTTTATTTTAAATTAAACTAGCAAGCTTAAACGGGCTTTTATTCATCAAAGATCATTTTATATCGTGTTAACTTTGTCTCTTAGAAGTTTTTGCATATTAATTAAGGACTGCATTCCATTATGAGAGACTGAATCCTCTTCTGAAATAGGTTTTCCAGAATGGCCATTACAATTCCAAATTATCTCAAAAGTTTCCTTATTTTCACTTGTCCAATTTCATTTTTTTGTTGTTGTTTTTTTTTTGAGGAAGATTAGCCCTGAGCTAACTACTGCCAATCCTCCTCTTTTTGCTGAGGAAGACTGGCCGTGATTTAACATGCATGCCCATCTTCCTCTAATTTATATGTGTGACACCTACCACAGCTTGGCTTGCCAAGAAGTGCCATGTCCCCACCCAGGATACGAACTAGCAAACTCCTGACAACTGAGAAGCAGAACATGCAAGCTTAACTGCTGCGCCACTGGGCCGGGCCCTTTCTTGTCCAATTTTAGATCAGGAATTTTGGGGGAGTTGAAGTGAAGCTCAGCTTGCTAGGAAGCTCAGCAAGAGAGTAGACAAAAGCAGCAGATTTGGGTTGGCTGCTGGCATATTTGATTATTTAATTATTTTTTCCTATAGAGGCAGTAAAATATGTCTAATTTTATTTAGAAGCCTCAAAAGATTAAAATACGCTCCCCATTGTTGCGGATGACTTTTCCACTTGCATTCATCAGTTTGGGTGAACTGAAATTGGCCCATTTAAGTTTATCAATTTTTACTAAACTTTATTTTAGTTTTACTAACTCCTATACCTTTAATTATAACTTACATTAGAATTCCATTAACCAGTTTTGGTATTACAATATTGTGTAGGGGAAGCATTTCCAGTTAGACATAACATGTATTCCCACAGCAAATATCCAGGGAAAGTTGAAATAACCTCTTCATATAATATTAGCTTAAACAGTTTAATTTTTATAGTCTTATTAAACTTAGTAGCCTAACTGTTGCCTCAAACAAAGGCGCATCATGTTTCTGACTCTGATGTCTGCCTCCTAACCTTTTAAATTTTTCAACTGTGGTAAACAGAACAGGTTTGTCTGATGTCCTTTAATGTTGGGGAGCCATTGGGGGTCATTTTAGCCCATCCAACCTTAGGCAGTGCTTTATTAAACTTTTGTTTTAACTTGATTGATATCTGTTCTATTTATCTCATTTTTCTTTTGAATAACTGGCTAAAGATTTTGATCCCATTGGCATGAGTCCGGTGACTCTTCCCTTTCTGATTTCTCTGTGTTAATTTAATGTTTTCATTAGCATCTGTAAGACTACAAGAAGCTGAGACCTGAAGTTTGATTAAGTTCTTAAGACTAGTCATTATAGTTTCCTTTTAA
The DNA here is from genome assembly GCF_021613505.1 of Equus quagga. Classification (NCBI taxonomy): domain Eukaryota; kingdom Metazoa; phylum Chordata; class Mammalia; order Perissodactyla; family Equidae; genus Equus; species Equus quagga. Next base: position 1,729,699 of record NW_025793551.1, on the reverse strand, counting down.
TTTGGTCTTTTCATAGATACCAATAAAACACCTGTTTATCATAAGAGCTTTCTAAAAAGTTTCACAACTTAAGGATTCATTGTTTGGCCATTTTTTTTCCAGAGTCTAAAGAATATTGTGGCCATGTGGTGTTACAAAAGAAAATCATCCCTGTTTAGACATTGGCTTATAGCTATAGGTTGACCATCAGCCAAAGTTTTCCCAAAGGACTCTTACGAGGAAAAGATGCAGCATCTCCCATGTTAACACTTTTAAAAGGACAAACAGCTATAAATACTAAACAAGTGTACTTTTCCAAAAACCCTCAGCTCCAACAAAGGCCAAAACCAAAAACCAAAGTGCTTCCAGCGCCAGCTTAATCCATCTCCTACACTCGGTGGGTGCCCAACAAATGAAGATCAGCTACACAGATCTTCCCAAATGAGCGAGGACAAGGGACCTTGGTTGTGCATACCTGGGGAACTCATCATAATTTGGCCAGGGAGTCATGATTTCAAAACAAACAGAGCCCAGAGGGGTGCCCAGGTACCCATTATTTCTGGCAGGTCCTTTTGGAAAAGGTTAACACAAAGACAAAAACAAAAATTACCAGCTACTTACAAAAGACATCTTTGTAAGTCCTAAACCTAGTTTCTTCCACCACCAAAGCAAAAGCGCCATGGGCCAATGATGTCTGGCTAGCAGCCAGTAGCTTGGGGCTGTCCCTGAGACAAGGGGCTCAAGCAGCTTCAGGACAGCTTCGAAGAGAGGCCTTTACCCTGAGGCCAGTGTACCACAGGCAAGATGTCCACCTGGGACATTGTCCCATCTGGGGCGCCAAATTGATATCGAACCTGAAGTGAGTTTTCTCACCCATTGTGCAGCAATCCAATATCTGACACTGGGGGTAGTGGAAGAAAGTAGAAATTTAATATTGAACAGTGCTGAACAAAGAGAGAGGGCAGCTAATGCTGAAATCCCAATTTCCCCGAAAAGGTAAAAGGAAGGGTTTTTATTGGGGGTTTTAGGTAGGGGAGGGGGAGCATATGGCCTTGCTGGTTGGAGCTTTCCCACCAGCCTGTCTTTGGCCTTGAGATTACTTGCAGAGAGCAGGAAACCTGTGACCTCGCTGGTCAGCAGCTTTCCCACCAGCCAGTATCTCTTTGTTGGGGGCGGATCATGAATCCAGGTGCTTGTCCTTGGCAGTGTCTATTTCCATGGAGGATAGTGGATTCTGGAGCCAGGAAGCCAGGGAGTCAGCAGGGAATGAGTGTTTTGGTTTTACTACCAAATATGCTGGGTTTAACGTAAGGAAACTGATACCAGGATCGGTATCACACCTCCAATCTTGTTTAGTCCAAATGTCTGAAGCAAAACTCATGTCTGTCAACTTTCTTCACAGAGAAAATTTTGACCCAAAGCCTGATAAAATGATGGAAAAATAGAAATACTATCTTTAATGAGCGATGAGCTTAAATGGATGATACTTGAATGAATGAAAATGTTTAGTAATTGATCACTGACAGGCAGATAGGTCTTCTCATCATTTATAGGCACTAACAGCACTTATTCACCAGGCTGGGGAATTATCTGTAAATAGAATTCAGACTAAGTTTCTCATCTCTGGACTTTTTACTTTTATTTTGAGCCTCAGGAAGCACGACGTGTTGTCAGGTTTCTAGAAATTGAGACTGGTTGTCATAAGATCTTTATAGAATCTGCTCACATTGCACCTTTCAAATACACACAGACCTAAACAAAGAATACTGAGAGAGAAATGAAAACCATCCTTTTCTAGAGATTAATGTTGCCCCATTAATATTTTTGCTTATGAATATTTATCCACTTGAGATAATACCACAAATTAAATTGTGCTGTTTTTATATTAGAAAGAAGAAAATAAATATATTTGGAAAAAAATTTTGAACCTCTGCAATATAAAGTAAATTAATGGCAGTTATAATTTCAACAAAACACTACATTTTCAAAACAGAAGACTAAGCATGGAAAATAGAAGATATTTAGACCCAACAACTTCACTTCTCAGAAAAAAAAATAAGGAAAAAATCTCATACTCAAAGAATAAGATGTCACAGAAGTCTTGTCAATTAAAAAAATCAACTATAATTCTAGGAAGTAGATTTTTAAAATAGAATGATTCCATAAAACAGTCTCTCTTTGACTTCCCCCCACATCAGGCAGTTATCCTAAGTTTATTATGGAGCTATTCCCAGGCAACATCTGTACAGGTGTGGGGAAGTGAGACTAGGAAGGGAAGGCAGCCAACAAAGTGACCATCACTAAGTTTATCACTATAAGCAACTGCCATTCAATAACTCTGGGGAATTCTATGATGTCTCATTTGCATATTTTTCTGTTGTTCCCTTTGTTTTTGGAGTTAACTTAAAAAAACCACCAGTATAACCAGTGTCAAGATTATCACCTATGTTTTCTTCCAGGAGTTTTATGGTTTCATGTCTTACATTCAACTCTTCAACCCATTTGGGTTAATCTTTATGGATGGTGTAAGACAGTGACTGAATGTCATTCTTTTACATGTGGCTGTCCAGTTTCCCAACATCACTTATTGAAGACAGGCTTATTTCTCCAATATAGTCTTGGCTCTGTATATATTTTCAGCTCCAATTAATCGACCATGTATGCATGGTTTGATTTCTAGGGTCTCTATTTTGTTCCCTTGGTCTATATGTCTGTTTTTATGCAATACTGTACTGTTTTCATTATTATAGATGTGTAATAGAGTTTGAAATCAGGGAGCACGATGCCTCCAGCTTTGTTCTTGTTCTTCTTTCTAAAGGTTTCCTTGCTATTCAAAGGCTTTTTAGTTCCACATGAATTTTATAATTATTATGTTTCTATGAAAAATGCCATTAGACTTTTGATAAGGATTACATTGAATCTGTAGATTGTTTTGATTCATATGGACATTTTAACAATATTAATTCTTTCAATCTGTGATCTTTCCATTGTCTTGTGTCTTTTTCAATTTATTTCATGAATGTCTTATAATGTTCAATGTACAGATCTTTCAATTCCTTGGTTAAGTTTATTTCTGGGTATTGTATTCTTTTCACTGATATTGTAAATGGGACTGGTTTTTTAATTTCTTTTTTTGTTGTTTGCTATTGATGCTATTAGTGCATAGAAATGCAACAGATTTTGGTGTACTCATTTTGTATCCTATAACTTTACTAAATTAATTTATTCATTTATTGAATTCATGTTTGTGGAGAATTTACTATTTTCTATATAAAATATCATGGTATTTGCAAATAGTTAACAGTTTTGCTTTCAATCTGGATGACTTTTATTTATCTTTCTTGCGTAATTGTTCTGGATAGGACTTTCAATATTATCTTGAACAAAAGTGGCTAGAGTGGACATCCTTCTCTTGTTCCTGATCTTAGAGGAAATAATTTCAGCTTTTCCATATTGAGTGTGATGTTAGTTGTGTGCTTTTCACATATGCCTTTTATTATGTTGAGATATGTTCCCTAATTTGTTGAGCGTTTTTATCATAAATGGACATTGAATTTTCAGTGCCTTTTTTGAATGTATTGAGACGATTGTATTATTTTCATTCTGCATTTTATAATTTGTGTATCATATTGATTGATTTGCCAGTGTTGCATTATCCTTGTATCCCTGGAATAAAACTCATTTAATCATGGTATAGTATTTTTTTTAATGTGTTGTTTAATTTGGTTTGCTGATATTTTGTTGAGGATTTCACATGTATGCTCATCATAGAATACAGGGATGTTCATCAACGATGAACATAGATGTAATTTGCCTATATTTTTATTTTATCGTAGAGTCCTTATTTGGCTTGGAATCAGGCTAATACTGGCCTCGATAAATGAGTTTGGATGTGATCTATCCTATTCTATGTTTTGGAAGAGTTTGAGAAGGGATTGATACTAATATTTCTTTAAATGTTTGTAAAATTCCAACCACTTAAGCAATCTGGTCAGGGCTTCTTTTTATTGGGAGATTTTTGGTTACTCATTAAATCCCCTTTTTAGTGATTGGTCTGTTCAAATTTTCTATTTCATTAAGATTCAGTCTTGGTAGTTGAATGTTTCTAGAAATTTTTCTATTTCTTCTAAGTTGTCTAATTTGTTGGTGTATAATTGTTCATAGTAGTCTCTTAATGGTCCTTTATATTGTTGTGGTATCAGTTGTAAGGTCTCCTCTTTAGTTTCTGAGTTTATTTAGGTCTTTTTTCTTCTTGAGTCTAGCTAAAGGTTTTTCAATTTTGTATATCTTTTCGTATAAGCAGGACTGTTACTGATGTTTTTTATTGCAGTAACATTGGATTATAACATTATATAGCTTTCAGAAGTCCATCATAATATATTTTGAATTCTGTGTAGATTACATGATGTTCACCACCCCAAAAATAATTATAGTCCGTCACCTCACATGTGAGACTACTAACCCCTTTTGCCTGCCCCCTCACCCCTTCCCCTATGGTAGCTACGAATCCAATCTCCATTTCTGTGTGTTTCTTGTTGTTCTTATCTTCTACTTATGAGTGAGATCATATGGTATTTGACTTTCTCCCTCTGACTTACTTCACTTAGTATAATACTCTCAAGGTCCATCAATGTTGTCACAAATAGCTGGATTTCATCATTTCTTATGGCTGGGTAGTATTCCATTGTGTAAAAATACCACATCTTCTTTATCCATTCGTCCCTTGATGCACACCCAGGTTGCTATCAAGTCTTGGCTATTGTGAATAAGGCTGCAATGAACATAGGGGTGCATGTATCTTTACACATTCTGTTTTCAAGTTCTTCGGATTATATGGAAGATCATTCTCAATTTTCTGAGGGTAATCCATACTGCTTTCCATGGTGGTTGCACCAGTTTACACTCCCACCAGCAGTGTATGAGAGTTCCCTTCTCTCCACATCCTCTCCAACATTTGTGGCTTCCTGTCTTGTTAATTATAGCCATTCTGACTGGAGTGAGGTGATATCTCATTATAATTTTGATTTTCATTTCCCTGATAGCTAATGCTGTTGAGCATCTTTTCATAAGCCTGTTGGCCATATGTATATCTTCTTTGGAGAAATCTCTGTTCAGATCTTTGGCCCATTTGTTAATTGGGTTGTTGGGTTTTTTTTGTTGTTGACCTGTATGAGTTCTTTGTATATTTTGGATATTAACCCTTTATCTGATATATGGTTTGCAAATATCTGCTCACAATTTTTGTGTTGTCTTTTTGTTTTATTGATAGTTTCCTTTGATGTGCAGAAAAGTTTTAGTTTGATGTAATCCCATTTGTTCATCTTTTCTTTTGGTTCTCTTGCCCGGTCAGACATGGTACTTTAAAATATGCTGCTAAAACTGATGTCAAAGAGGAGACTGCCTATGTTTTCTTCTAGAAGTTTCATGGTTTCAGGTCTTACAGCCAAGTATTTAATCCATTTTGAGTTGATTTTTGTGCATGGTGTAAGGGAATGGTCTACTTTCATTCTTCTGCACGTGGCTGTCCAGTTTTTCCAACACTATTTATTGAAGAAACTCTCCTTTCTCTATTGTATGCTCTTGACTCCTCTGTCGAATATTAGCTGTTATAAATGTGTGGGTTTATTTCTAGGCTCTCGATTCTGTTCCATTGATCTTTGTGTCTGTTTTTGTGCCAGTACCATGCTGTTTTGGTTACTATGGCTTGGTAGTACATTTTGAAATTAAGGAATTTGATACCTCCAGCTTTGTTCTTTTTTTCTCAGGAATCCTTTGGCTATTCAGTGTCTTCTGTTGTTCATACAAATTTTAGGATCCTTTGTTCTATTTCTGTGAAAAATGTTGTTGGAACTTTGATAGGGATTGCGTTGAATGTATAGATTGCTTTAGGAGGTATGGATATTTTAACTATCCTAATTCTTCCAATCCAAGAGCATGGAATATCTTTCCATTTCTTTGTGTCTACTTCAATTTCTTTCAACAATGTTTTATAGTTTTCAGAGTACAGATATTTCACCTCTCTGGTTAAGTTTATTCCTAGGTATATCATTCTTTTTGTTGCAATTGTAAATGTGATTGTATTCTTAATTTCTCTTTCTACTACTTCACTGTTTGTCTATAGAAACGCAACTGATTTTTGTTTGTTGATTTTGTAACCTGCGACTTGACCATATTCATTTATTACTTCTAAAAGTTTTTTAGTGGATTTGTAGAGTTTTCTATATAAAATTATGTCGTCTGCAAAGAGTGACAGTTTCACTTCTTCTTTTCCAATATGGATCTCTTGTATTTCTTTTTCTTCCCTGATGGCACTGGCCAGGACTTCTCTTACTATGTTAAATAAGAGTTGTGAAAGTGGGGTTCCTTGTCTGGTTCCTATTCTCAGAGGGATAGCTTTCAGTTTTTCTCCATTGAGAATTATATTTGCTGTGGGTTTGTCATATATGGCCTTTATTATGGTGAGGTATTTTCCTTCTATACTAATTTTATTCAGAGTTTTTATCATAAGTGGATGCTGTATCTTGACAAATGCTTTCTCTACATCGATTGAGATGATCATGTGATTTTTATTCTTAGTTTTGTTAATTTGGTGTATTGCGTTGATAGATTTGTAGATGTTGAACCATCCCTGCATCCCTGGAATGAAACCCATTTGATCATGATGTATGATCTTTTTAACATATTGTTGTACTCAATTCACTAGTACTTTGTTGAGAATATTTGCATCGATGTTCATCAGTTCCATTGGTCTATAATTTTCTTTTTTAATGTCAGCCTTGTCTGGTTTTGGTATCAGCATAATGTTGGCTTCATAGAATGAGTTAGGAGGCTTCCCCTCCTCTTCAACCTTTTGGAAAGAGTTTGAGAAGTCTTTTTGAATGTTTGGTAGAATTCACCAGGGAAGCCATCTGGTCCTGGACTTTTATTTATTTTTGTTTTTTGAGGAATATTAGGCCTGAGCTAACATCTGCTGCCAATATTTTTCTTTTTTTGCTGAGGAAGCCTGGCCCTGAGCTAAAATCTGTGCCCATCTTCCTCTACTTTACATGTGGGACACCTAGCACAGCACATCTTGTCATGCAGTGCTTTCTCTGCACCGAGTGTCTGAACCAGTGAACCCCTGTCAAAGAGGAATGCGCACATTTAACCACTGCACCACAGGGCCAGCCACTGGACTTTTATTTTGGGGGAACTTCTTGTTTGCTGTTTCAATCTCCTTACTGGTGATTGGTCTATTCAAATTCTCTACCTCTTCTTGGTCTAGTTTTGGAAGGTTGTATTTTTCTAAGAATTTATCCATTTCTTCTAGATTATCCAATTTGTTGACATATCGCTTTTCATGGTATTCTCTTATCTTTTGTATTTCTGACCTATCTGTTATAATTTCTCCTCTTTCATTTCTGAATTTATTTATTTGAGCCTTCTTTCTTTTTTTCGTCATGAGTTTAGCTAAGGGCTTGTAAATTTTGTTTATCTTTTCAAAGAACCAGATCCTGGTTTCATTAATTTTTATCTGTTGGGTTTTTAGTCTCTATTTCTTTTATTTCTGCTCTCATTTTTATTATTTCCTTCCTTCTGCTGCTTTTGGGCTTGTTTGTTGTTGTTTTTCCAGTACCTTTAGATTCGCTTTTAGATTGTTTGTTTGGGGTTTTTCTTCTTTGTTGAGGTAGGCCCGAATTGCTATAAACTTCCCTCTTAGAACAACTTTTGGTGAATCCCATAGATTTTGGCATGTTGTATTTTCATTTTCACTTGTCTCCAGGAATTTTTTAAATTTCTCCTTTGATTTCTTCATTGACCCAATCGTTCTTCAGTAGCGTTTTGTTTAATCTCCACCTTTTTGTATCTTATCTGGTTTTCCTCCTGTAGTTGATTTCTAGTTTCATAACTTTGTGATCAGGAAAGATGCATGGTGTTTTGATCTTCTTAAACTTATTGAGACATCTGTCATGGCCCAACATGTGCACAATCCTGAAGAATTTTCCAGAAGACACAGAATGTGTATTCTGTTGTTTTTGGATTGAAGGTTGTGTATATATCCACTAAGTCCATCTGTTCAAACGTGTCATTTAAGGCCAGTGTTTCATTATTGATCTTCTGTTTAGATGATCTATCCATTGGTGTAAGTGGAGTGGTAAAATCCCCTGCTATCATTCTGTTACTGTCTATTTCTCCTTTTATTTCTGTTAATAATTGCTTTATATATTTAGGTGCTCCTATGTTGGGCACATAGATATTTACAAGTGTTTTATTTTTCTTGTTGGATGGTTCCCTTTATCATTATGTAGGGCCATGCTTTGTCTCTTGTTATAGTTTTTATTTTAAAGTCTATTTGGTCTGAAATAAGTATTGCTACTTCTACTTTCTTTCTTTTGCCATTTGCATGGAATATCTTTTTCCATCTTTTACTTTCAGTTTGTGGGTGTCTTTAGTCTCAAGGGTGTCTCTTATATGCAGCATATACATGGGTCTTGGTTTTTTTTTTATCCAATTTGCCACCATATGCCTTTTCATTTGGGCATTTAATCCATTGAAATTTAAATTAGCTATTGATAACTATGTATTTATTGCCAGTTTGTTACTTTTTTTCTGGATGTTTTAGTACTTCTTCTCTGTTCCTTTCTTTTTCTCTTGCTCTCTTCCCTTGTGGTTTTATGGCTTTCTTTAGTAATATGTTTGGTTTCTTTTATCAAACTTATTTGCTTACCTATTATAGGTTTCTGATTTGTGATTACCATGAGGATCCTATTTAATATTCTATGTATATAACAGTCTATATTGAGTTGATAGACTCCGTAGCTTGACGTCTTTCTAAAAACTCTAATTTTTCACTCCCTCTTCCCACATTTTATGTTTTTGAAATCACATCTAATCTCTTGTTTTGTGCGTGTCTATCCAGTATCTTCTTATCATTGAAATAGCTAAGTTTAGTACTTTTCTCTTTTAACCTTCATATTATCTTCACAGGTGGTTGATCTGCTACTTTTACTATATTTTTATCTTCAGCAGTGATTTTATTGCCTAGTTTTCTTTGGGGGGGGCAGGTTTGATAATTTTTTTATCCCTAGTTGTGGTTATTGCTTTCCTACCTAAATCTTTAGCTTTTCTGGAGAACTGATTTCTTGGGAATAAACTCCTTTAATTTTTGCTTGTCTTGGAAGCTCTTTACCTCTCCTTCCATTCTGAATGACAGCCTTGATGGATAGAGGATTCTTGGCTGTAGGTTTTCTCCTTTAAGCACTTTTAATATGTCATCCCATTCTCTTCTTGCCTAGAGGGTTTCAGCTAAGTCTGCTGATAGCTTTCTGTGATTTCCTTTGTATGTCACTTGTTGCCTTTCTCTTGCCGCTTTTAGGATTCTCTCTTTATCTTTAATTTTGGACTTTTTAATTATAATGTGTCTTGGTTTGGTCCTCTTTGGGCTTATCTTTTTCAGAGCTCTCTGTGCTTCCTGTATTTGGATGTCTATTTCCTTCTTTAGGTTAGGAACATTTTCATCTATGATCTCTTCAAATAAATTTTCTGCCCCTTTGTCTTTCTCTTCTCCTTCTGGGAAACCTATAATATGAATGTCAGCATGCTTGATATTGTCCCAGAGTGCCCTTAGATTGTTCTCATTCTGTCTAATTCTTTTTTTCATTTTATTTCTTCAGCTAGGTGATTTCCTCTAGTCTTTCATCTAGCTTGCTGATCCATTCTTCTGCATCCTGTACTCTGCTATTGAGTCCCTCTAGTGAATTTTTCATTTCCAGTATGGTATTCTTCATTTCTGACTAGTACTTTCGAATATTTTCCAGTTCTTTGTTGATGAGCTCACTGTGTTAATCCAGTCTTCTCCCAATATCTGTGAGAATCCTTGTGAGTTTTTATGTGAACTCTTTGTCTGGTAGGTTGCTTATTTCTTTTTCTTTTAGTCCTTCCTCTGGGTTTGTTTCCTATTCCCTTGCTTGGAATGTATTCCTTTGTCTCCTCACTATGCCTCTTTCTCTGTGTTTATGTCTATGTATTATGTGAATCAGTTATGTATGTTGATCTTGGAGAACTGGCCATATGTAACAGATGACTATTGAGGTCCGGCAGTATGCCTCCATCCTGTCACCAGTCCAAATAATGCAGGAGTGACCCCTTTGTGGGCTACTTGTGTCCTTCTTCAGTGGCAGGGTTCTCTTAATGCAGGTACCCACGGAGTCTAGTCTTTCCTTCCCAGACCAGTTGTTTGTAAATCCAGTTTGGAGAGCCTCAGCACAATTGGCTACAAGGTCCAACAGCATACTCCTGTTATAGTTTTCCTGTTAATTGGGTAGGTACCCAGTGTAGCTGGTTACTAGGCTCAGGGGCTTACAGTTGCTATAGGCCTCAGGCCTATAGGCTGTTGTCACTTCTCTTAGGAGTACAGCTGAGTGGGGCTGGCCCTAGGCATGGGAGTACTCAATTGTTTCATGTTTTAGAAGGTGGGTCTGATCCTTTTCATGGCCACTTGTGAAGTATAAGTCTTATGCCACTGATAAGCCTCACCCCCCCACAGGACCACACACACCATCAACACAGTACATGCACACTTTGCAACCCCCTGGAGCATACCTCAATGCCCCAATGCTGAGGCCCTCACCTGTCCTCCCAGGGCCCAGACAGTTGATCTGGTCTTCATAGAGACCCTACCCCACAGAGGTAGACACACTCACCTGCCTATAGAGGATCAGGTACCCAGTCATTTCAGACCCACAAGTAAACTGAGGGCTTGCTATTTAGTGGGGGTGGTCCCTATGGTGGGCTACTTGCCATGGATGAACTGGATTAAATCTGCACTCTAGTGGATGTGTCAGACCCCTGGGCTAACAGGCCAGGGGAAGAATTTCAATATTGTCTGCCAGGTCCTGTGTTAGCACGCCTGCACTAGGTAACAGCAATGGCCACCATGAATGTCTCAATTTCCACAGAGGTCTCTACTCTCACTGAGATGCCCCCAGAGCCCACCATGTGAGTCTCTTTACATCAAAGGACTGTCTGGTGGTTTTAAGTTGCTGAGACAGGTGAGTTTGTGCATGGGTCCTTTAAGATCCCAGTATTTTGGGCTTTCATCCAATAGCTTTTCTGGGGATATTTCCCACTGCAGTTAATAGTCAGATAGTAAGAGCCTTGTCTCAGTTGTGCTGAGTCTGAAGGATACTTATAGCAATATTGGGTCCCCACTCTGGACCTCACTCCTCCAGGGAGGGCTGCGTATCTTAGGGTGGATCCCACCTTGCTGGCTGAGAAACTCTGCTGCTCATGAAGATGGTTTGTTTTCTCTCCAGGAGGAATTTCTGCCTCTTCTGCCTTAGTCAGTACTGTTCCATGTTGTGGGGGTTCTTTTTATCCAGTTTTCATTATTTTATCCAGGGTAATTTTTCCAAAGTGGTTGTAAACCTGGTTTGTTTGTGGGAGGAGATAAGTTCAGCGTCTGCTTATGCCACCATCTTCAATAGATTCTTTGTTACTGATATTTGTATTGCTTTCCTATTATTTCATTATTTATGTTCTGATCTTTATTACCTTCCTTCTACTAACTACGGGCTTCATTTCTTCTTCTTTTCCTACTTTCCTGAGATAAAGTTAGATTCTTTATTTGAGTTCTTTCCTGTTTCTTAATATAAGCATTTATTGCTATTGATTTCACTGTTAGAACTACTTTTGCTGTCTCCAGTAAGCATTCAGTGACAGCATTGTCCATGATTTGATAATACAGAGGCATTTAACAAGTATTTTCCTAAGTCAAAAATAAAATGCACTACTTGTGTCTATAATCTCAAGCCACTCACATTCTTGCTGTATAGATTTTCTTTTCTGTTGTTTCTTGCATATGATACCACAGCCATCAGAATGTGGGGACCATTTCTGAAATTTGCATACAAATTTGCTCTAGATCATTAATTCTCAACTGGATGAGCTGCAATTTCAAGTTTTCCCCTCCTACTTCAGGGAATCTCTGAAATATCTATAGGAGTACTGCTACTGGATTCTAGTGAATAGGGACCAGGGACATTGCACAATGCACAAGACAGTCCCCAGTATAATGACTTACCTATTCGAGATGTCAATAGTGTTAAGATAAAGAAACCCTGCTCTAAAGGAAGCAAAACATTTTTGTATTCTTTAGAAATCTCTATCTCCTTTTAGTTCCAAGAACAAAATGTTATGATCCTTTAGTCATAGTTCAAGAAATACCTGAAACTGAAGGCATTAAAAATAAGTGCATTATAATCAGTATTAATGTCTTCAGTTTCATTGTCTTCCATTTCTTTTTCACTTTTTTATTGTGGTAAAATACATAAAATTTACTATTTTAAACATTGTTAAGTGTATAGTTCCATTGTGTTAAGTACATTCACACTATTGGAAACCATCACCACTATCTGTCTTGAAAACTTTTTTCATCTCACAAAACTGAAACTCTGTGCCCACAAAGCAATCACTCTCCTTCCCCACCTTGGGAACAAACCTTCTACATTCTGTCTCTATGATTTTGATGATGCTAAGAACCTCATTTAAGTGGAATCATACAGTATTTGTCTTTTTATGACTGATTTATTTCATTTAGCATAATATCCTCAAGTATCACGAGTTTCTGAGTGTTTTGAAGTTTTATATCTTGACTTAGGTAATAGACTTATTCTAAATTAATTTTTATATGGTGTTAAGTAATGGTTCATCTTACTTATTTTTTTGCATGTGTTATCCTGTTTTCACAGCACCATGTGTTGAAAAGACTGTATTTACCCTATTGGGATAGCCTTGGTCCTCACGTCAAAAATCCCCTCACCATGCACACAAAGGTTTATTTGGGACTTCCTATTTTATTCCATTGATCACATGTCTGTTTTTGTGTCAGTACCACATAGTTTTAATTACTATAGCTCATAGTAAGTATTGAAATCGAGAAGAGTGAGTACACCAACTTTGTTTTTTTCATGACTATTGGGTGTATTTGGGTACGCTTGAGATTACATGTGAACTTTAGGATTTTTTCAAAAAATATTATTGGCATGTATAGTTATTGCATTAAACAAGTACATCATTTTGAGTAGTAATGATTTCTTAACAATATTAAGTCTGCCAATCAATGAACATGTATGGAGTATCTTTGCAATTATTTGTGTCTTGTTTAATTTATTTCAGTAATGTTTTATAGTTTTTACTGCACAAGTATTTAACTCGTTTAACTAATTCCTAAGTATTTTTTCTTTTTAATGGTATTTAAGTGGAATTATTTTCTTAATTTCAGTTTCTGACTGTTCATTGCTATTGTATAGAAACATAAGTCAATTTTTTTGTATTGATTTTGTCTCCTATTACTATGTGCAATTGTTTATTAGTTCTAATAGGCTTTTGTCAAATTTTTAGGTTTTCCTTCATATGAGATCATATTATCCGCAAAAAGAAATTGTTTTACTTCTTTTCCAATTCAAAATTTTTCTTCCTTGCTTTTTTTTTCTTGCCCAATCTGTTTAAGTAGGGCTTAGAGTTCTGTGTTAATAGAAGTGGCAAAAATGTACATTCTCTCCTTGATCTTGATCTTAGAGGACAACTATTCAGTCTTTCATTTTGAATGTGATATTCACTGTGAACTTTTTACATATGGCTTTTATTATGTCAAAGTAGTTTCTTTCTATTCCTAGTCTGTTCAGGATTTTTATTATGAAAATATCAAATTCTGTCAAATGCCTTTTCCACATTAATTAAGATGGTAATTTTTGTTTTTTCTCCTTTCATTCTCTTAATATGAAGTATACATTGGTTGATTTTCATATGTTGAGCCACTCTTGAATTTCAGAAATAAATCTCATTTGGCCATGTTGTATAATTCTTTAAAATGTTGTTGAACTCAATTATCTATTATTTTGTGGTGAATTTTTGCATTAATATTCATAAGAGATATTTGTCTATAAGGTCTATAGTTTCTTTTCTTGTGTGGTTTCTGTCTGGCCTTGCTGTCAGGGTAAGCTTAGCCACATAGAGTGGCCAAGAGGTTTCCTCCTCTTCAATTTTTTTTGGAAAAATTTGAGAAGGCTTGATAATTAGTTCTCTTTTACATATCTGATAAAATTCAATCATGAAGGAATAAGACCAGGGGCTTATCTCTGTCAGGAGATTTTTCTCTTTCTGGGAAAGATTCACCCTGAGCTAACATCTGTTGCCAGTCTTCTTTTCTTTTAATTTCCTCCCCAATGCCCCAGTACACAGTTGTATATTCTAATTGTAGGTTATTCTAGTTCTTCTATGTGAGTCACTGCTCCTGGATGGCTACTGACAGAAGAGAGGTGCGGTTCTGTGCCTGGAAACCCAACCCTGGATGCCAAAGTGGAGCATGCCAAACTTGAAGAACTAGACCATCAGGGCTGGCTCTGTCAGGAGATTTCTGATTACTGACTCAATCTTCATACTACTTAGAGGTGTGTTCAAATTCTCTATCATGGTTTATTCTTGGTAGAATTTGTATTTTTAAGAATTTGTCCATTTCACCTAGGTTATCCAATTTTCTGGTGTACAATTTTTCATAATCTCTTATCTTCGTTTCTATTTCTGTAGAATTGGTAGTAATATCCCCACTTTCATTTTTGATTTTAGCAATTTGAAGTTTCTCTCTTTAATTCTTAGTCCATCTAGTTAAACATTTGCCAATTTTATTGGTCTTTTTGAAGAACAACCTTGTTTTCACTGATTTTTCTATTATTTTCTATTCTGTATTTCATATATATCTGATCTAATATGTGTTATTTCTTTCCTTATGCTAGCTTGGGTTTAGTTAATTCTTGTTTTTCTAGTTCCTTAAGTTGTAAATAAGTTTGCTGATTTGAATTTTTTTTCAGGCAGGGGCAGATTAGACAAAGGAAACAAATTGGAAGACATCTTCCTTGATTTTTGGGTTTTTTTTTTTTTTTTGAGGAAGATTAGCCCTGAGCTAACATCTGCTGCCAATCCTCCTGTTTTTTGTGGAGGAAGACTGGCCCTGCGCTAACATCCATGCCCATCTTCCTGTACTTTATATGTGGGACACCTGCCACAGCATGGCTTGACAAAGAATGCATAGGTCTGTGCCCAGGATGCAAACCTCAGGACACTGAAGCAGAATGTGTGACCTTAACTGCTGTATCACCGGGCCAGTGCCACTTCTTTCTTGTTTTTTTTTTAAATTTTGTTTTCTTTATTTTTTATTGTGGCCATATTAGCTTATAACATAGTGAGATTTCAGTTGTACACTATTGTTTGTCATACAGCATATAAGTATGACCCTTCATTCCTTATTCCCACCCTCCAACCCCATTCCCCCAGTAGCCACTAATTTATTCTCCTTGTCCATAAGTTTGTTTATATTCCACATATGAGTGAAATTGTATGGTGTTTGTCTTTTTCTGCCTGGCTTATTTTGCTTAACATCATACCATCAAGCTTCAACCATGTGGTTGGGAATTGGGTGATTTTGACTTTTTTTATGACAGAGTAGTATTCCATTGCATATATATACCACATCTTCTTTATACAATCACCCATCAGTGGGCACTTGTGTTGCTTCCACATCTTCACTATTGTGAATAATGCTGCAATGAACATAGGGGTGCATAAGTCTCTTTGAATTGTTGATTTCCAGTTTGCATTCCCATCAGAAGTGGATAAGGGTACCCTTTTCTCCACAGCCTCTCCAAGGTGTGTTGTTTTTTGTCGTGGTGTTTATAGCCATTCTAACGTGTGTAAGAGGGTATCTAAATATAGTTTTGATTTGTGTTTCCGTGATGATTAGAGATGTTTAGCATCTTTTAATGTACCTATTGCCAATCTGTATATCTTCCTTGGAAAAATGTCTGTTCATATCTTATCCCACTTTTTGATTGAGTTGTTTTTCTGTAATTCACTTGGGGGAGCTCTTGGTATATTATGGAGATTAACCCCTTATCAGGTACATCATTTTCAAATATTTTCTCCCAGTTGATGTATTATTTTTTCATTTTGATCTTGGTTTCCTTTTCCTCCCAGAAGCTCTTTAGTCTGATGAAGTCCCCTTTGTTTATTTTTTCTTTTATTTCCCGTGTCTGAGAAGACATGGTATTCAAAAAGATCCTTTTAATTCTGATGTCAAAGAGTGTACTGCCTATATTATCTCCCAGAAGTTTTATGGTTTCAGGTCACAACTTCAAGTCTGTGGTGAATTTTGAGTATATTTTTGTGAATGAGGAAAGATAATGGTCTATTGTCACTCTTTTGCATATGGCTGTCCAATTTTCCCAGCACCATTTATAGAAGAGGCTTTCCTCACTCCAGTGTATTCTCTTGGCTCCTTTGCCAAAGATTAGTTGTCCATAGATGGGCTGGTTTTATTTCCGGGCTTTCAATTCTATTTCATTGATCTATGTGTCTGTTCTTGTATCATTACCATATTTTTTTTGACTTTATATTTTGTAATATATTTTGAAGTCAGAGATTGCAATGACACCAGGCTTGTTATTGTTTTTCAGTCTTGCTTTGGCTATTTAGGGTCTTTTCTTGCCCCAAGTGAAATTTAAGATTCTTTGTTCTATTTCTGTGAAGAGTGTCATTGGGATGCTGATTGGCATTGAGTTGAATCTTTAGATTTCTTTAGGTAGTATGGACATTTTAACTGTGTTTATACTTCCAGTCAATGTACATGGAATATCTTTCCATTTCATTCTTTCCTTATCAATTTCTTTCAGTAATGTCTTACTGTTTTCTTTGTATATGTCTTTCACCTCCTTGGTTAAATTTATTCCTAGATATTTTATTCTTTTTGCTGTGAATGTAAATGGAATTGTATTCTTGACTTCTTGTTCTGTTAGTTCATTATTTGAGTACAGAAATGCTACGATTTTTGTAAGTTGACTTTGTATCCTGCAACTTTGCTGTAGTTGTTGATTATTTCTATTAGTTTTCCAATGGATTCTTTAGGGTTTTCTATATATAAAGTCATGTCCTCTGCAAACAGTGAGATTTTCACTTGTTCACTGCCTATTTGGATTTCTGTTATTTCTTTTTCTTGCCTAATTGCTCTGGCCAAAATGTCTACTGCGATATTGAATAAGAGTGGTGAGAGTGGGCACACTTGTCTTGTTCCTGTTCTTAAAGGGATAGCTTTCAGTTTTTGCCCATTGAGTATGATGTTGGCTGTGGGTTTGTCAAATAGCCTTTATCATGTTGAGGTACTTTTCTTCTATAACAATTTTATTGAGAGTTTTTATCATGAATGGATGCTGAATCTGGTAGAATGCTTTCTTGCATCCACAGAGATTATCGTGAGGTTTTTGTTCCTCATTTTGCTAATGTGGTGAATCACACTGATGGATTTGCAGATGAACCATCCCTGTGTTCCTGGTATGAATCCCACTATCGTGGTGTATGATCTTCCTAACATATTGCTGTAGTAAATTTTCTAATATTTTGTTGAGGATTTTTGCATCTACGTTCATCAGAAATATTGGCCTGTAATTTTCCTTCTTTGTATTGTCCTTGTCTGGCTTTGGTATCAGGGTGACGTTGGTCTCATAGAATGTGTTAGGAATATTTCCATCTGTCTCAATATTTTGGAATAGCTTGAGAAGAATGGTTAATAAGTCTTCTTTGACTATTTGGTAGAATTCTCCTGAGAAGCCATCTGGTCCTGGGCTTTTATTTTTGCAGAGGGTTTTGATAACTGTTCCCATCTCTTTACTTGCGATTGGTCTCTTCAGCTTCTCTATTTCTTCTTGATTCAGTCTTAGGTGTTTGTAAGACTGGAAGAATGTATCCATTTCCTCTAGATTGTCCAGTTTGTTGGCATATAGTTTTTCATAATATTCTCTTAAAACTTTTGTATTTCAGTGGTATCCATTGTAATTTCCCCTCTTTCATCTCTAATTTTATCTATTTAAGCCTTCTCTCTTTCTTAGTCTTCTGGCTAAGGGGTTGTCCATTTTGTTTATCATCTCAAAGAGCCAGCTCCTTGTTTCATTGATCCTTTTTTACAGTCTTTTTGGTTTCAACTTCACTTATTGCTGCTGTAATTTTTATTATTCTTCTCCTTCTAATTTGTTTGGGATTTGTCGTTCATCTTTTTCTAATTCTGTTAAGTGCAATTTAAAATTGTTTACTTGAGCTTTTCCTTGTTTGTTAACATGAGCCTCTATTGCTGTAAATTCCCCTCTTAGGACCACTTTTGCTGCATCCATATGAGTTAGTATGGTGTATTTTTTGTCACATTTGTCTCCAAATATTTTTTGATTTCTTCTTTTATTTCTTCAATCCATTGGTTGTTCAGTAGCATGTTGTTTCGTCTCCACATTTTTGTTCCTTTCTTTGTTTTTTTCTTGTAGCTGATTTCTAGTTTCATAACATTATGGTCAGAGAAGATAGCAATAATGACTTCAATCTTCTTAAATTTATTAAGGTTTGTTTGTTTCCCAATATGTGGTCTATCCTTGAGAATGTTCCATGCACACTTGGGAAGAATGTACACTCTGAGGTTTTTGGATGGAATACTTTCCATATATCTATTAAGTTCATCTGGTCTAGTTTTTCATTTAATTCCACTATGTCCTTGTTTACTTTTTGTCTGGATGATATATCCATTGTGAGTCTGGTGTTGAGGTCCTCTACTTTTATTTTATTGCTGGTAATATCTCCTTTTAGGTTTGCTAATAGTTGCTTTATGTACTTTGATGCTCTTGTGTTGAGTGCATATATGTCTATAAATGTTGTGTCTTCTTGCTGGAGAGTAACTTTTATCATTAAATACTGCCCTTCTATGTCTCTCTTTACATTGTTTATCTTGAAATCTACTTTGTCTGATATAAATATGGCAACACTTGCTTTCTTTTGTTTGCCATTAGCTTGGAATGTCATCTTCCATCCCTTCACTCTGATCCTATGTCAGAGGTTAGATGTGTTTCCTTGAGGCAGCATATTATTGGTACTTATTCTTTAATCCATCCTGCCACTCTGTGTCATTTGATTGGAGAATTCAGTCCATTTACATTTAATGTGATTATCGATATATGAGGGCTTAATATTGCCAACTTATTGCACATTTTCCAGTCTTCTGCATATCCTTTGTTTCTTGTCCCATGTATATCAGGCTACGTATTTGATTAGGTAGTTTTCTATGTTGATTTTCTTCATTTTTTTGTTGCTTATCATATATGTCTCTGTTGTAATTATTTGCTGAGTGGTTACCATTAGGTTGTTATAAAGAGCCTCGATGATGAGATCATCCGTTTTCTGATTGCCTATTTCCTTAGACTAGACTGATTCCATCCCTTCCCTCTTTCCCTAATTTATTTTTGTCATATCTTATTCCATCTTGTGTTGTGAGTTTGTGCTTAAGGTGATGATATAATTACTATTTTGCTGTTTTCCTTTTCTTTATCCTTGATGTAAGAGTTGTGTTTACCAACGTGATCCAATAGACAGCCGTCAGTTTCTGATGGTTGCATACCTATTCATCTCTTTGCTCAGGACTTTATAACCCTTTTCCTGTTTTCCTTTTTTTCCTTCCAGGTATGAGAGACTCTTTGAAGATTTCTTGTAGAGGGGGTCTTGTGGTGATGAACTTTCTTAGCTTTTGTTTTCCCTCTCTCCTATCAATAATCATTATGTTGCATTTCCTAATTGTCAGATATTTCTCTGAGAGCCTCTTCATTTCTTTTTAGTCTTAGTTCTCTCTTCTTCTCCCTCTGAAGCATTTCTATAGTATTGTCTTCTAAATTGCTAATTCAGTCTTCCATATTATTAGTTTTGTTGTTTAGGGAATCAAGATTTTTTTAATCCCATCCATGTGTTTTTAATCTCCAACAATTCTGATTATATCTTTTTTAAACTTTCGATCTCTTTTATAAAGAAGCTCCTGAATTCACCAATTTATCTTTCTGTGTTTTCTTGTAACTTGAGTTTTTTAATGATAGCTATTTTGAATTATTTGTTACTTGGTTATGGATTTCTGTGTCCTTGGGGTTGGCTTCTGGGCACTTTTCATCTTCCTTCTGCTCTGGAGATTTAATATATTTTTTCATATTTCTGATGGTGTGGATTTTTGCCTCCGTAAGGCATTATTGTCTGCTGCCATGTGCCTCCAGTGGCTGAGAATCAGGTGCTATGTATTCTGAGTCCATCATGCTCTGAGACTCCCCAGCTCTGGCTGCTTTTCTCACTGTGTGATTCTCTGGCTGATGGAAGATCTGGAGCACTTGGCAAAGAGAGGGGTTCTCTCCTTCTCCTCTGCTTCCATCAGCCTCCACTTGTCAATTTGTGTGGAACTCTGGGTGAAGGCAGGACTGGAGTGCTAGGTGGACTATGGAGCACTTTATTATACCTGCATGCCTCCTCTAACTGATGCCTCTCTCTCTTCATGATTCTCTGGGTATTCATGGGGCTCCACCTGCTACTGCTTCTCTCTCATTGCAGTGCTCCCTGTGATTAAGTGGCTGGAGTGCATGACTGGGGCACCAGGTGGGAACAGAGTGCCTCTCCCCAGCTAAGCCACTCTTCTTAACCAGCCCCTGTCTCCCCACGCCATTATCCTGGTGAACATAGGCTGCAGCACGGGGCTGGAGTGCTGGGTGTGAACAGTGTGCCTCCCCAGCTGAGCTGCTCCTACAACTAGCTCCTCTCTCATCATGCCACTCCCACTAAATGTGGTGTTGGAGCAGTTGGCTTGAGCAGCAGATGGGGACACAGCGCCACTCCCCAACTGTGCGGCTCCTCCAGCCATGGGTCTTCTCTGTCCAGGAAGCTCTTGCTGATCAGCCTTACCTTCTGCTGGAGGATCCAGCCTAACCACCATCTTCAGATGTATGACTGCATGAGTCTCCCAGATGTCTCCTATGTTGTATGTGTCTTCTGTCGGTGCTTGAATGTTTGTCTAGTGGTATTTTAGAAGGGAGAGCCCGAGGGAAGAGCTCACATTGCCACGATGCTGACATCACTCCTCCTTCTTGTTTTTTAATTCAACAATTTGTAACTGTAAATTTCTTCCTTAACATTGTTTCACCTGTGTCCCATGAGTTTTTATATGTTGTGTTTTTGTTTTCATTTGTTTCTATTTTCTAATATCACTTTTGAATTCACATTTGATTTAATGGTTGTTTAAGACTGTGTTATTTAATTTCTGCATATTTTTGTTTTCTTCTATTATTGATTTTAACTTGATCCTGTGTAGTGAAAGACATTTTGTATGATATCTATCTTTTGAAATTATTAGGAATTAACATATGGCCTATTATGCCATTTTTCCTAGAGAATGTCCATGTGCATTTAAGAAGAATATGTATTGTTATGGACTAGATGTTCTGACTATTTGTTAGATCTAGCTGGTTTATTGTGTTGTTAAAGTCATCTACTTCCTTATTTACACTACGTTTAGTTGTTTTATCCATAATTGAGAGTGAGGAATTGAAGTTTTCAATTATTATATTACAACTATTTGTTCTTTCTTTTCTGTCAGTTTTTGATCATATATCTTGATGATTCATTTTGAGGTATGTAAACGTATATAACTGTTTTATTTTTTGTGTTATTGAACCTCTCACTTATATGTAACATCTTTCTTTACCTCTTAAAATCTTTTTTGATTTAAATCCTATTTTGTGTGATTTAAATGTAGACACCTCTGCTCTCTTGATTACTGTTGTATGGAATATACTATTCTATCATTTCAGTTCAGACTTATCTGGGTCTTTATCACTAAAGTATGTGTCCTGTTGACATAACATAGTTGGATCTTGATTTTTAAATTTATTCTGCTAATCTCTGTCTTTTGTTTGTAGAACTGAATCTGTTTATTTAAAAGTAATTACAGATACATATTGACTTACTCCTGTCATTTTTCTGTTTATTTTCTATACAGTTTACAGCTTTCTCAGTTGCCTCCATTTCTGGTATTCCTGTCTTTTTTGTGTTTTGTTGGTTTTTATAGTAAGAGGTTTAATTTTTTTCTCATTTCTTTTGTGTATATTCCTTAGATATTTTCTTTGTGATTACCAAAGAAATTACGTTTAATTTCTTAAAATTATAAAACTCTAACTTGAGGGGCTGGCCCCGTGGCCAAGTGATTAAGTTAGCACACTCCGCTCCACTGCAGTGGCTCAGGGTTTTGCTGGTTCAGATCCTGGGAGCGGACGTGGCTCTCTCATTAGTCCACTTTGAGGCGGCATCCCACATGCCACAACTAGAAGGACTCACAACTAAAATATACAACTATGTACGGGGGGAATTGGGGGAGAAAAAGCAGAAGGAAAAAATAGATTGGCAACAGTTGTTAACTCAGGTGACAATCTTTAGAAAAAAAAAGAAGATTGGCAATTGTTGTTAGCTCAGGTGCCAGTCTTAAAACAAAGAAACAAAAAAACACTCTAACTTGAATATATGCCATATAATTTCAATAGCATTTAAAAACTCTGCTCCATGAACAACTCTGTCTCCTCTACTTTCAGTTATTGATGTCACAAGATTACATCTTTATACATTGTGTTCAACAACATGAACTAATAATTTTCTAATTCGTTAGTGCTTAAATTATGTAGAAAACAAAATAGAATATTAATTGCAGTAGTTAAAAGAATACTAACATTTAGGTAAATAATTTAATCTCAAATCAATTAGAAAACAAAAAAAGTAGAGTTATACACCATTGTTACAATAATACAAGCTTTTATAATTCTCATAAATTTGCCTTTACTGATAACTTTATTTTGTCCAACAGCTTTGAATTAACGTCTGAAATAATTTCATTTCAACCTGCAGGACAGCCTATGACATTTTTTTGAAGGGAAGATCTAGTGATAACAATCTCCCTTACTTTTGTTTGATCTCAAAATGTCTTAATTTTCTCCTTACTTTTGAACGATAGTTTTGGCAGATATAGGAATCTTGGTTTACAAGGGCTCCTTCCCCCTTTAGCACTTTGAATATGTAAACCCCTTGTTTATGAACTACAGGTTTTTGATGGGAAATATGTTGATAACCTTATTGAAGATCCCCTATATGTGATGTGTCTTTTTCTTTTTCTGCTTTCAAAATTCTCTTCAACCTTTAACAGCTAGATTTTATGTCTTGGTGGATCTCTTTGATTTCACATTACTTGGAATTGGTTGAGTTCATGGATATTTATATTCATCTTTTTCATGAAATTTGGTAATTTTTCTGCTATTATACCTGTAAATAATCTCTCTGTTCTTTGTCTCCTTTTCTCTTTCTCAGACTCCCACAGTATACATACTGATCTACTTAGTAGCATTCCACAGATCACTTAGGTTTTATTAATTTTCCTTAACTCTTTTTTTATTCCTCATTCTTAATCATTTCAATTTTCCTATCTTTATATTTTCTGACTTCATTTTTTGCCTGCTCAAATCTGTCTTTGTATCCTTTTTATTATTGTTTTTACTTTGCTACTTGGAGAATTTCTTTTTGGTTTCTTTTCAGGTTTTGCATTTCTTTAGTAATATTTCTATTTTGTTTATACATTATCTTGACTTTCTCTACATTTTCCTTTAGTGATTTGAGCATCTTTACCACATTTGTTTTGAAATCTCTCTATTAGATCTGCCTTTAGGTCTTTAGCAGGGACAGTTTCTTCTAGTTATTTTATTTTCCATTTAATGGGGAATAATTTTCTATTTTCTCGCATGCTTGTGGCCTTTTTTTAATCAAAAACTAAGATTTTAAATCTGAAAATGTAATAACTCTGGAAAAAATCTCCACATTCCCCAAATTTGCCGTGTTTTGTTTTCATTTTATTATTGTTGTAGGTTGTCTTCATGCTGAGAATCAGACTGAGTTGTAAACTTCTAGTGTTTTCAAGTCGTTTATGAGCCTGTAGCTTCCCCTGGACATGTGAAGTGACTTTCTGTTTTCCCCATATATTAGTCTGCTATTAGAAATAGCATAGACTTGGTGGCTTAGACAATATACACATATTTCTCACATTTCTGGAAGCTGAGAAGTCCAAGATCAAGGGGCTGGCTGATTTGATTCCTGGTGGGGGTCTGATTCCTGGCTTATGGATGGCCATCTTCTCACCATGTCTTCATATGTTACCAAGATGGTGATGTTTCTTTCTTCCTCCCTCATCTTATAAAGCTAGTAATACCATTTCGAAAGTCTAAATCTCCTGAATTCTTCTAGTCCTAATAACCCAGCACAGGTTTCATCCTTAAATACTATTATATGGTGGTTAGATCTTCAAAATATATATTTGTGGGGTAGATATTCATTCAGCCCATGACATCCCACCCGTAATTTCCAATATTCATGTCCTCACATGGCAAATACATTTATTCTATTCTTACAATCCCCCAAATTCTTAACTGATTCAAACGTTGATTGTAAAGACTGAAGTCCCAAATCTCATCTATATATTATCAAAACCAGATATAGATGAGACTATGATTCACCCTGAGGCAAAATTCTCCAGTTGTGACTGTTTGAATTGAGACAATTTATGTGCCTCCAAAAAAACATTGTGGTATAGGCATAGGATAGACATATTCATTCCAAAAGACAGAAATAGAATAGAAGAAAATGGTGATCCATCACAATAGTTACATCAGATACAATGTGCCAGTGCTATTGTTGTCTAGGTGGAGTGACAGAATTTTGGTGCTTCCTACTGTATCATCTTCCCCAAATTTTCTCCCTTCCATTATTTTTCAGCATTTTATTTTATAAGATCAAATTATTCAAACATCTATGATATAAATCTATATCATTTTATAAGAATTCTGAAGTGAGACATATGACTGTCTCTTAGTCAATACTCATTCACTATGTAACAGAAAATAAAAATATATTCACATAACTATACCAAAAAGTAGTCATTGCATATGGGATCACAAAAGCAAATCACAAAAAAGCTCTACTGTACTAATAAGGCCTAAGTGCCCATTATGCAGGCTCAAAGAATATCAGTTACAGATGACCACAAATACCACTGAAAGACTGGCTAAAGTGTCAGTTTCCAAAATACACATAGAATGGGGAAAAAAATAAGAAAAAAGTCAACAATTTCCAAAATACATAGTCCAAAAAACAAGCATACTGTTATGTACATACATAAAAACACTAAGAATGGACCATCTTCAGTAATCCATAAGTATGAGACAATTTCTTTCCACCAGTCATGGTAAGTGAATCAAAATTCTTTCTCATTTAAATATCCCTGACTAACTATTTGGATTTTCCAGACAGTTAACATTAGAGATTATGCCCAGGGCTATTCAATCAGTTTCTCATTATGATTGATGGCTGGCCAGCCTCATAATTGGAACCATAAACTTGGTTGAAGTCATACTTTGTTAAACTAGCTGAAATTATCGATTCAATGCATGGCCACTTAAACACATTATTTTATCTTTTAAGATGAAATAATATTTTTTAACTTTTTTTTAAAATTAGGGGCTATATCATATACATAGGTGTTTATAAATGTAAATGTGTGGTTTAAATAATAACTAGGAGGCCAATTTCTACATAGCCAACTGCCAAGTTGATACGCAGACTTTTGCAATAATCAACTGTCTGCTTGCCTTTACAGCTTTACCATCTATGTATGCATTTATAAAGAACATAGCTTTGTTTTTCCTGCATTTGAATTCACATAGGTGGACTCACCCTGTAGGTATTTTTTCTTGCCTCATATACTTCATTCATAAAAACTTCCTGAAATACATTCTGTTTAGGAAAGTAGCTGTAGGTCACAAATTTGGATTGCTGTCTAGACAGTGTTTTCTTGTAGGAATATGACATATTTAATTTTCTCCTTGAAGTGTTGTGGAAATTTGAGCTGTTTATAGCTTGGAACTATAAAAAACAATGTGTTTGAAAAATTTAGTTCTTGTCTTTTATGTACACGTACAAGAGTCTCTCTAAGACAGTGGTTATTAAAGTGTAGTTCTAGGAGCAGCGGCATCAGCAGTGCCTAGATAGAGACCTAAATTCCATGGTCCCAACTCAGGCCAACTGAATCAGGACCTCTGGGGTAGAGCCCAGCACTGTGTGTTTTCTTAAGCCCTCCAGGGGATTCTGGTTCACACTAGATTCTGAGAACCAATGTTCTAGGGTATATATGTAGAAGCTGCACTGCTGGATCAGCATGTGTGTAATCTTAGTCTTTAGTAGGTAACGTGGAAGTGTTTTCTAAGTGGTTTTGCTAATTTTTGTTCCCATGAGTATGAGAGATTACAGAGTCCCACAATATGTACTTCAAATATGTACTTACTTGACACAATAGCAGATGGCAAGACAGGAAGCCTTTTACATTGTAGTGACCTGAAAGCAAATAAATCACTGATATGGAGTGTGGTTAATCTAAACATCCTCTTGAGGGAGGCCAATACCAAACAAGGTCTTCAGGAGGGTTGACAACAAGAAACATGAGATTGCTCCACTATGACATGATTTTCATGGACTCATTTGCTGTCAGGTGATCTTCCATTTTAAGGCTTGTTTCTCTAGCAAGACTAGAAGCTCTCTAGGGGTGGAAGTATGTCAGCTGGGCTTTTGCCTCCCTCCAAGTTAATAGCATAGGGTGCAGCACACCATGAGGACCTGTCAAAACTGTCTATGCCAGAAGTAAGATGGAGGTTTGGGGTTGAATCCAAGGGACTACAGGACCAATGTAATACTCATCTCCTTATTCTAAAGAGATCAGATTCTTTGATAATTGTGGGTTATATGATAAAATAGTATTTTACATATTGAGCTGATTCTGGATAATAAAATAAATATTATTCAAGAATGACTCATTTTTGATGAAGGTGGAAGAGTAAGGTCACTTTGCATCTGTAT
Source organism: Equus quagga (assembly GCF_021613505.1). Lineage (NCBI taxonomy): Eukaryota > Metazoa > Chordata > Mammalia > Perissodactyla > Equidae > Equus > Equus quagga. Next base: position 1,702,918 of record NW_025793551.1, on the reverse strand, counting down.
TATGAGACATTGTTCTAGAGGTATTGGTAAGACAATGGACATTCATTCGTGAGGGTGAATTAGACTCTGCCTTCCCAGAAACATGGGCGAGGGAGAGAAAGACACTAAGGCTCATTCCTTAGTGAAGAAGTCATGGAACAGGTATATACAGCCTAAATTTACAAGTGCACCTGAATATGGGGCAGGGCATAAACATACAGTCCCTTTTAAATCCCATCATTTGCACATCTCCAAAAAGATTAGGTCAATGAAAAGGAGAAGTAATCACCTGCATTAAGATATCAAATGAAGAAAAGACTTGCTAAACGTATACTGGGAAAAAGCCCTCTTCTAATGCTGCTACAAACATAGACAGTGGGTATAAACACTAGTTCAGTGGGTATGAAATGACCCTACTTAGTACCTTGCTATTCGGATAGTGTTTAGCCCACACCGTGATTTATAAAATCCTGAGCTCAAAGGCAAAATCGTGTGCATTCACATACATATCTGGGTTTCCGTCCTCTTGAGAAAAGTGAACTGGCTGGGAAAACCCAGTCCTACATTGCTCACACTTGCCCCAGGACAGCATAGAAACCTAACCCTGGGCAAATGTACCCATTTACGTTGCCTGGCACGTTTTGGAATTTTTAACTCCAACACGGCCTAAAAAGAAACTTCTAGATTTTTTCAGATCTTCAAAAATTCCTGCTTAAAACAATGTTAAGAAATGCTTTTGTCACCATCTTTTCTGCCTACCTCACAGTTGCCTCACTTTTACTTGAACCAGAAAAAACAGATTCTCAGAAAAAATAAACCAAAGGATTCATAGGTAGTGAGAGAAGCTCAAATAAAAACTGATGAAAATATGGTATACAAAAAGAGACGCTTTGGTGGCAGGATAGGAAGTAGTCTTTTAAAAAGTACATATCAGCTATGCCAGGGTTCCTCAGCCTTAGTGCAACTGACATTTTGATAATTCTTTGTGAGGAGTGACTGTCCTGTGCATTGTAGAATGTTTAGCTGTATCCCTGGTCTCTACTTACCAGATGCCTAGAGTAACCCCACCTCAAACGGTGACAATCCAAAATTTTTCCAGACATTCACAAATGTCCCCTGAAGTGTTGGCAAAATTAAGCCATTTGAAATACACTGCTCTCTGCATAACTGCACCTCAAGAGCACCGATAAACTCAAACCATGTGAAGCCCACGTTACAAAACACTCACATTTCTTCAATGGACATAGTGCTCAATTTATAATCAATGCCAGTTTTTGTTTTAACTAGAACAATATAAAAAGTTTGCACTGTATCGAGACTTATATATCACATTGAATTTTTGGCACAATAGCAACTTCCTTCCGTTTCTTAAAAAATGTGAGTTCACCTATAGTTATTTTTTTATCAACTTCTGAACACTACAGGTAAGGGATAAAACATGATCCTTCAGTAAACAGACTTATATTTCTTTGTATAAAATGTTTTTATGTCCTTTTAAGGGGTAAGATTAGGTCTAAGAAAGCATCTGATGATGAACAGTTGTGTGAATGATGCTGTATAGAATGCAGAGAATACTCAGGGGTTATAGTGGTGCTTTCTTATCATTCAGAAGACTAAAAGTGGTGAATGAAAATATTTCCTGGTGAGGCCTTCACAGGTCAGAATAAGAATTCAGGAGTAAACTATAGGAAGAATTTCTGCCGGAAAATGGTACTTGCCCAGTACTGGAACAAGCAGCTTGAAAAAAACACTGTTGCTGTGGATTATGTCTGGTACTTGTTCTCTCTTTCTCTCTCCAGCATCTCATTCATGCTGAGAGAACTCTTGTCAAGAGAAACCCTGTGATAAGTGCTATGTAATAAGGAACTGATATCTTCAATAAACAAGTGGATGGGATCCTGAATAAAAAAATACCATAGTCGAAAAATTGATGAAATCTGAATAAAATCTGCAATTTTGTTGATGACAAAGTTCTTTTTCTTTTGATACTTTTACTTCTTTTTCTTCCCTAATTGCTGTGGCTAGGATACCCCATACTATGCTGAATAAAATTGGTGACGGTGAGCATGCTTGTTCCATTTCTTAGTTTTCAATTTTTCACCATTGAGTATGATGTTAACTGTGGATTTATGACATGTAGCCTTTACCGTACTGAGGTATATTCATTCTATACCCATTTTATTGAGAATTATTTTTTATACATGAACATGATACATTTTATTTTTTCTTAATTTTGTAAATGACAAGGACTTTCTTTTTATTAGAACCACAGTACAATGATGAACAGCTAAAGTTTTTATTTGAGTTCATAATAATTTACATTATTGTGAAATTTCAGCTGTACATTATTTCTTTTCAGTCACCGCATAGGTGCTCCCTTTCACACCCTGTGCCTATCCTCCACATCACTTCCTCTGGTAACCACCTAATTGTCTTCTTTGTCCATTTATTTGTTTATATTCCACATATGAATGAAATCATATGGTGTTTGTCTTTCTCATTCTGGCTTATTTCACTAAACATAATTCCCTCCAGTTCTTTCCATGTTGTTGAAAATTGAATGATTTTGTCTTTTTTCTGGCTGAGTAGCATTCCACTGTATATATATATATATATATATATATACACCACATCTTCTTTATCCAATCATCAGTTGATGGGCACTCGTATAGTTTCCAGGTCTTGGCTATTGTGAATAGTACATAGGGGTATATATGTTACTTTTAATTGTTGATTTCAAGTTCTTTGGGTAGATACCCAGTTGTAGGATAGCTGGCTCATAAGATAGTTCTATTTTTACTTTTTTGAGGAATCACCATACTGTTTTCCATAGTGGCTACACCAATGTGCATTCCCACCAGCAGGGTATGATGGTTCTCTTCTCTCTTTACCCTCTCCAACATTTATTATTTTTAGTCTTAATGCATATAGCCATTTTAACATGTGCAAGGTGGCATTTTAGAGTAGTTTTGATTTGCATTTCCCTGATGATTAGTGATGTTGAACATCTTTTCATGTGTTTATTGGCCACCTGTATATCTTCTTTGGAAAAATGTCTGTTCTTATCATTTGCCAATTTTTTGATAAGGCTATTTAGTTGTTCAGTTGTGTGAGTTCCTTGTAGATCTTGGAAATTAACCTCATATCAGATATATGATTTGCAAGAATTTTCTCCCAATTGGTGGATTTTCTTTTGGCTTTGATCCTAGTTTCTTTCACCTTGCAGAAGCACTTTATTCTGATGAAGTCCCACTTATTTATTTTTTCCTGTTTCCCTTGTCTGAAAAGACATGGTATTAAAAAAGATCCCTTTAAGTTAGACATCAAAGAGAGTAATACCTATATTATCTTTAAGGAATTTTATGGTTTCAGGTTGTATCTTCAAGTCTTTGATCCATTTTGAGTTTATTTTTGTGTGTGGCATGAGATAACAGTCTACTTTCATTCTTTTGCATGTGGCTGTCCAGTTTTCCCAACACCATTTATTGAAGAGACTGGCTTTTCTCCATTGTATGTTCTTGGCACCTTTGTTGAAGATTAGATGTCTGTATATGTGCAATTTTCTTTCTGGGCTTCCAGTTCTGTTCCATTGATTTGTGTGCCTGTTTTTGTACTGATACCATGCTGTTTCGATCACTATGGCATTGTACTACGTTTTGAAATCAGTAATCATGATGCCTCCAGCTTTGTTATATTTTCTCAGTACTGCTTTAGAAATCCAGGGTCTTTGCTTGCCTTATATGAATTTGGGTATTCTTTACTCTATTTCTGTGAAGAATGTCATTGGGATTCTGATTGGGTTTGCATTGAATCTGTAGATTGCTTTGGGCAGATGGTAGATTGCTTTTAAATAAGTTTGTTCTTCCAATGCATGAGCATGAATCACTTTCCATCTCTTTATGTCATCATCTATTTCTTTCAATAATGTCTTACAGTTTTCACTGAATAATTTAGTAGTACTACTCTGTATATGTATAAGAATACATGTATAAGAATGGGAATTAGGGGCTGGCCCAGTGGCCTAGTGGTTATCTTCAAGCACTCTACTTCAGCAGCCTGGGGTTCACAGGTTTGAATCCTTGGTGTAGAACTATACAACACTCATCAAGTCGTGCTGTGGTGTAATCCCACATAAAAAAATATAGAGGAGAATTCGCATCATGTTAGCTCAGGGACAATCTTCCTCAAGAAAAAAGTGGAACATTCAAAATAGATGTTAGCTCAGGGACAAACTTCCTCACCAAAAAATAATAATAATAATAATAAAGATGTGTTTTATATTGTACAAAAACTACATTCATCAGTTATTCTTTCTTTTACCTTTAAGGATTACAAACTTCCCAAAATGAAGGCAAGAAAAACACTAATTTGGATATTTCATTTCTGAATGGAACAGATTTGTTAAAGTGGTAGAAATATTAGTATCTGTCAGCACTTTGAGTTCAGGTCTGTTCATTCATTGTGCATGTACTCCGTGAATGGGGTTTTCCAGTGATTAATCTTATCAAAGTGAGGTAAATCACCCCTCAACTCAACATTTACTAGTTATGACAAATCATCTCTGAAGAAACATCAGTTCATTAATATCCTAGTAACTAGAGAAACACTCGTGCACAAAATAAGCCATGCTTAAATTCAAGATTTTTTTTTTTTCCTGAGGGAGATTGGCCTTGAGCTAACATCTGTTGCCAATGCTCCTCTTTTTCTTGAGGAAGATTGTCACTGGGCTAACATCTGTGCCAATCTTCCTCTATTTTGTATGTGGGATGCTACCACAGCATGGCTTGTTGGGCAGCGTGTAGGTCTGCACCAGGTTTGGAACCTGCAAACCCTGGGCCACCAAAGGAGAGCACATGAACTTAATCACTATGCCATTGTGCCAGTCCCCAAATTCAGGAATGGTTTTCATTATCTTTCATGCAAAGAAAAAATAATAGAAGGTATAATTGTGAAATATTTTTCTTATTCCAAAAGGTCAAACTATTCACTTCTTCCATACTTTGAAAACATTTTTTAAGACAAGTAAATTGTTTGAAACAGCAATATGAGGACAAATGACATACAAAAAATAAATGATGCTATACTTTTCATAATGTGATATACTTTATATATTTGTTTACTTTGTATCTATCCACTTAGAACATAGATTGCATAAGTCAGGGATTTTTAAATCTTTTGTATGTAGAATTCAGCTGGCATCAAGAAAACATTCAAATATTTTTCAAATTAATAAATCTTGGCCTACTTTTAGGTATTATACTTGAATTTTTGGTGAAAAGGCCATTGTCTTTGAAGATTTTGGTTTGCTATCAGAGCTGGATGTTTATTAAAAATGTTTGTATTTGCAAAACTTCTAGGGTAATGATGTATTAATGTCATAGAAACATATTCTCTTCACTTATTTCCCATGTACTTCCTAAAATTTCCCAGCAACTAACTATGGCCAAGGGATTATGTGGCACATGAGATGTCAGTAAAAGGGTCACGTAACAATTCAGGACCAGAATATTGAGGACCCAATATGCAACTGTAATTTGTTACATCATCTATTCCAGATGTTGTAGCTACAAGATGTTAGAGCATCTTTCATCCTGGTCCTGAATGTTTGTGTAAAATGGAGTCCACTTTTCTACAAACTTGCTTTGCCAACTAAAGCATAAGATAACCTGTCTTTTTATAGAATTGCATAAGTCATAGATCCCTCCACTAAGGGCTCCAAGGAATGTTTAATACTAATGTAAGTGGTGTCATGACCTTACAGAAGCTTAAATTGTACGTTGATGCTACTAAAAAATGATGGAAACATAAAGAGTAGCCCAGAGTTTTAGAGCTAAAATGTAGTTGAAATCTTAAAACAATCTTACTAGTCACACATAAAAACATCATTCTGGCTATTGAAAAATACATCTAAGCTATCTCTTTCCAGCAAACATGCTACCCTAGAATGGCACAACAGACCTTTTATATTGACTTAGACACATATTTTATTCCATATTAGAGAGATATAAACAGGAGATTATTTCAAATTTTCCGCCACTTTAGAAACTCTGACTTATGAGTCTCCTCCCTTCTTGCCCTAAAGTTGAGCTCCCAATTACGTGTGTTTCAAAAGTACTTAACTGAGCAGAATTTTAGTCCCAGCATGAACAGTAAGAAAAAAGAAGATAGTCTTCTTTGAAGATTTTCATTTCTAAACTATCGTCTGAACTGTCTTAGTTTTGATATTTTCTGAATAAACACAAATAAACATTATGAAGAATGACATTCTCATAAAAAATGTTTCATTTTTCAATTGAAAATAAAACATTTAGAATTTCCTACTTCGTATTAATAGCTGAGCTGTATATATGTTCCTCACCATTCTATTTTATATTATTTATACATTTTTATATCATTTTACACCTATTATATCATTATGTCTTTTAAAGATCAGGAACAATCCTTAAATGAAAAGATTCTCATTTGCTTCCTATTAAATAGTCAAGAGACTCTACTCACACAGAACACCAATTGCAGTTTTTTCTTTCTCTATATTCAGCAGTCCTATGGGATAAAATGCCATTTTTTAGCTAACTAAAGTTAAAAATTAGAACAATAAAAATATCTGTAAAGTTTAGACTGCCCAGTCCTGCTGCTAATTCACAGGGTGCTTTGAGGGCAGAGTAGAAAATTGTGCCATTTCAATAAAATGAATTATTATCAGATGCTGCTTCAACAGGGATGACTACTCTGTACCAAGAGCAGGGCTTGGTGAGCTGAACACTCAGGCAGACCCTTTGTTTAGGCTCAATCTTACTTAGTACCCTTGGCTATCCTGTGAGTGGCAAAAGCTGTGCTGGATGTGAGGAGTGCAAACCTTGACAAAACAAAGCTGCTGCCTTATGAAAGCCGATTGCTATATTAAATGTTACTGGAGGGCTTGTTTTAATAGAATTTCTCTGAATTTGAAAAAAAGGCTGCAGAAATGTCTTCCTGCCTTCCTTCCATCCTTCATCATTGAAGAAACATTCATTTATAACTTTATCTAAATTTCAGCTGTATGTTATTCTATTTTGACTTCTGTAGAGACTATATTGTGTTCACCACCAAAAGTATAGGTGCCATATACATATGCTATCACCTTTTTTATGGCTGAGTAGTATTTCCTTGTGTGTGTATGGGTGCACACATACATAGGTTTATATATGCCACATCTTTTTTTGTCAATTCATCTATTGATGGGCCCTTAGGTTACTTCCAAGTCCTGGCTATTATGAATAATGCTGCAATGAACATAGGGATGTATGTATCTTGTTGAATTACTATTTTTGTGTTCTTTGTATAAATACACAGAAGTGGAATTGCTGGATCATATGGTATTTCTATTTTTAATTTTGTGAAAAACCTGGATTCTTTTTCCCATAGTGGCTGTACCCATGGACATGTTCACCAGCAGTATATAAGTGTTCTTTTTTCACCACAACCTTTCCAGCAATTGTTATTTCTTGACTTTTTTTTTTTTTTAAGATTCGCACCTGAGTTAAGATCTGTAGCCAATCTTCTTTTTTTCTTTGTCTTATTCTTTGTCTCCCCAAAGAGCCTCAGTACATAGTTGTATATTCTAGTTGTGGGTGCCTCTGGTTGTGCTATGTGGGATGCCTCCAAGCATGGTTTGATGACTGGTGCTTTGGCTGCACCCAGGAACCTAACTGGTGAAACCCTGGTCTGCTGAAGTGGAGCATGCGGACTTAACCATTCGGCCATGGTGGCTGCCTCTATTTCTTGTCTTAACGGATACTCATTCCAAAGTGTGTGGGGTTTTTATTGTAGTTTTCATTTGCATTTCCCTGATGATTGCTGATGTTGAACATATTTTCATGTGCCTGTTGCCTATATGTATATCCTCTTTGGAAATTGCTTATTCAGATCCTCTGCCCATATTTTGACCCAATTTTTGGATCTACCCATTTTTTGTTTGTTGTGGGGTTGTGTGAGCTCTTTATATATTTGGGATTTGACCCCTTGTCAGATGTATGATTTGCAAGTATTTTCTCCCAGTTAGTGATTTGTCTTTTTGTTTTGTTCATGGTTTCCTTTGCCTTGCTGAAGCTTTTTAGTCTGATATAGTCCCATATGTTTACTTTTTCTTTTGTTTTACTTCCCTGAGTAGACCTGGTGTTCAAAAAGATGGTGCTAAGACCAATGTCAAAGAGTGTACTGTCCTTATTTTCTTCTAGGAATTTTAAAATTTTAGCTCTTATATTCAAATGATTTTGAGTTAATTTTTCTACATGGTGTAAGACAATAGTCTGCTTTCATTCTTTGCATGTGGCAGTCTAGTTTTCCAAACACTATTTAGTGAAGAGACTTTCTTTTCTTCATGGTATACTCTTGGCTCCTTTGTTGACAATTAGCCATCCATAGATGTGTGGTTTGATTTCTGGGCTTTCAATTCTATTCCATTGATCTGTGTGTCTCTTTTTGTGTCAGTGCCATGCTGTTTTGATTACTATAGCTTTGCGGTATATTTTGAAGTCGGGGATTGTGATGCCTCTAGCTTTGTTCTTTTTTCTGAGGATTGCTTTTACTATTCAGGGTCTTTTGATGTTCCATATAAATTTTAGGATCCTTTGTTCTATCTCCATGAAGAATGTCATGGGCATTCTGATTGGGATTGCATTGAATCTGTAGATTGCTTTGGGTAATACGGAAATTTTAACTATATTTATTGTTCAAATCCACAAGGATAGAATATCTTTCCATTGCTTTATATTTTCTTTCTTTCAATAATGTCTCACAATTTTCACTGTATAGGTCTTTTACCTTGTGAAATTTCACCTTTGGTTAAATTTATTCCTAGATATCTTATTATTTTTGTTGCCATTGTAAATTGGGTTGTATTCTTGACTTCTCCTTCTGCTAGTTCATTATTAGTGTATAGAAATGCAACTTATTTTTATAAGTTGATTTTGTACACTGAAACTGTGCTGTAGTTGTTGATTAGATCTAATTGTTTTATGATAGATTCTTTAGGGGTTTCAATACATAGAAGCATATCATCCACTAACAGTAAGATTTTCACTCTTTCCTTTTCTATTTGGATAGATTTTATTTCTTTTACTTGCCTGATTGCTCTGGTCAAAGTCTCCAGTGCTCTTTTGAAGAGGAGTATGGAGAATGAGCACCCTTGTCTTGTTCCTGTTCTCTGAAGAATGGCTTTCAGTTTTTGACCGTTAAATATGATGTTGGCTACAGGTTTGTCATAGATAGCCTTCATTTTGTTGAGGTACTTTCCTCTTATACCCATTTTATTTAGAGTTTTGATCAAAATTGGATGTTGGGTCTTGTCAAATGCTTTGTCTGTATCTATTGATATGATCATGTGATTTTATTCATGATTTAGTTAGTGTGATGTATCACATTGATTGATTTGCCTATGTTGAAACATCCCTGCATCCCTCGTATAAATCCCACTTGGTCATGGTGTATGATCCATTTAATGCATCACTGTATTCAGTTTGTCAATATTTTGTTGAGGATTTTTGCATCCATCATCTTTAACAATATTGGCCTGTAATTTTGCTTCTTTGTGTTGTCCTTGACTGGTTTTGGTATTAGGGTAGTTTTGGCTTCACAGAATGAGTAGGGGATCCTTTCATCATCTTCAATTTTGAGGAATAATTTGAGAAGGAGAAGCACTACATCCTCTTTGAATATTTGGTATAATTCTCCAGAGAAGCCCCCTGGTCCTGGACTTTTATGTTTTGGGAGATTTTGACTACTTCTTCAGTCTCTTTAATGTGATTTCTCTATTCAGAGTCTCTATTTCTTCTTGATTCACTTTTGGGTGGTTTTATGAATCTACAAATTTATCCATTTCTTCTAGGTTATGCAATTTGTTGGCATATAGTTTTTCATAATATTCTCTTATCATCCTTTGCATTTCTGTGATATACATTGTAATTTCTCTTCTATCATTTCTAGTTTTATTTTTGAGGCTTCTATCTTTGTTTCTTAGTGTGTCTGGCTAAGGGTTGTCGACTTTGTTTATCTTCTCAAAGAACCAGCTCTCAGTTTCACTAATCCTTTTTTAATGTTTTGTTGTGGGTGTTTTTGGTGTCTATTTCATTTATTTCTGCTCCAACTTTTATTATTTCCCTCCTTCTGCTGACTTTGGGTTTTGTGTATTCTTTATCCAGTTCTGTTAGGTGTAGTTTAAGATTACTTATTTGGGATTTTTCTCATTTGTTGAGGTGGGCCTTTATTGCTATGAATATCTCTCTGGGAATCACTTTTGGTGTATCCCACCAGTGTTGGTATGTTGTTATTTCATTTTCACTTGTCTCCAGGTATTTTCTTAATTTGACCTGTGAATTCTTCATTGATCCGGTGGTTGTTCAGCACCATGTTGTTTAGTCTTCACCTATTTATGACTTTCCCACGTTTTTTCTTGAAGTTAATTTCTAATTTCATAGTATTATGGTCAGAAATGATGACGATATAATTTCAATCTTCTTAGATTTATTCTGGCTCACTTTGTTTTCCAACATATGGTCTGTCTTTGAGAATGTTCCATGTGCACTTGTGAAGAATGAGTATTCTCCTGTTTCTGTATGGAATGATCTTTTTATATCTATGAAGTCCATCAGATTAAGTGTTTCATTTATATCCACTATTTCCTTGTTGACTTTAGGTCTGGATGATCTATCCTTTGATTTAAGTGGGGTGTTGATGTCCCCTATTATTATTGTGTTGGTGGTAATTTCTATCCTTAGGTCTGTTAAAAGTTGCTTTATGTACTTTGGTGCTTCTGTGTCACATGTGTACATATTTATAAGTGTTTTGTCCTCTTGGTGGAATGTCCCTTTCATCATTGTGTACTGCCCCTTTTTATCCCTCACTGTCTTTTTATCTTGATGTCTGCTTTGTCTGATGTAAGTATGGCAACACCTGCTTTCTTTTATCTGTCATTTGCTTGGAGTGTAATCTTCCATCCCTTCACTCAAGCCCATGTTTGTCTTTGGATCTGAGATGTTTCCTGGAAGCAATATATTGTTGTGTCTTTTTTCTTTTTAATCCATCCAGCTATTCTGTGACTTTTGATTGTAGAACTAAGTACATTTATATTTAAAGGGACTATTGATGTACATGGGCTTAATACCGCTATTTTCTCTCTTGTTTTCTGGTTGTTCTATATTTCCATTGCTTCTCTTCCCAGATTTTTCTGACACCCATTTCAGTATAGTAGTTTTCTGTGGTGGTTTTTCTTGGTTCTCTCTTTATTTATAAATTGTGACTCTGTTCTGATTTTATTTTAGTAGTTACCATAAGGCTTGCATAAGAGATCTCACAGGTAAGATAGTCCATTTTCTGTAGCCTCTTGTCTTCATTAGCCTAAGCACACGCCATACATGTCCTCTTGCCCTTCTAAGTTATTGTCATAGTTGGTGGCTAAATTGAAGTGTTTATAGCTATTTTTTATGCTTTCTTTCCCTTTATCTTTAATGTTCTAATTAAGTTTGCTTACCTGTTTGCTAACATGTTCTGACAGAGAGCTGTGATTTCCTGATTTTTGTCTGTCTACTTATCTCCTTGCTCAAAGGATTGTAGACTTTAATTTTTTGTTTCAGTTATGAGGGCTTCTTTTGTTAATTCTTGGAAGGTAGGTCTAGTGGGGATGAACCCTCTCAGCTTATGCTCATCTGGGAAAGCTTTTATTTCTCTATTGTAAGAAAGAGTTTTGCTGGATACAGTATTCTTAGCTAGAAGTTTTTATCTTTCAGTATTTTGAACATATCATTCCATTCTATCCTAGACTGTAATGAGTCTGCTGAGAAACCTGCTGAAAGCCTGATGAGAATTTCTGCATAGATTCCTTTCTTCTGCCTTACTGCCATTAGTATTTTTTCTTTGTTGATGACTTTTGACAGTTTTACTATATATACCTTAGAGAAGGTTTTTTTGCAATGACGTATTTAGGAGTTTTATTAGCCTCATGTTTGTAAGTCCAGTTTCCTAACCAAGCTTGGGAATTTTTTCAGCTATTATTTCTTTGAACAATGCTCCTTTCTCTCTCAGTTCTCCCTCAATATAATCCTTAAGTTGCTTTATGTGTCAGATTTTTTTTAAGAATTCCTTCATTTTTAAAAAATCTTATTTTTCTCTCCTCCTCCACTTGAAGCATTTCTATAGTTCTATCCACTAAATAACTCGTTCTGTCCTCCATAATATCATTTCTTTTTTTTAATGTTTCTAAATTATTTTTTTATCTTATTAATTGTGTTCTTCATATCCAGAATTTCTGACTTTTTAAAAAATGGTTTCAATCTCTTTGGTGAAGTAATCCTTCTGCTGTTTAATTTTATTCTTGAGCTCATTGAATTGTCTTTCTGAATTTTCTTATAATTTATTGAGTTTCTTTGTGACAGCCATTTTGAATTCTCTGTCATTTAGACTGTAAATATCTGTGACTTCAGGGTTGGTTTCTAGAGACTTGTCATTTTCCTTCTGCTCTGAATTGTTGCTGTAGCTTTTCAGATGTTTGATGAGCTAATCCTGTGGTGGCATCACATTTGTGATAATATCAGGTAGCAGATTCCACCTGCTACTGCCAGAGGGAAGCATGAGCTGCGTTTCTGATTCCATGCTGTCTGCTGGAAGTTGTGCAGGTATGGTTGTTGTCCCCTCAGGCCAAGATAGTGTTTGCACACACCCTGGGTTGCCACTGCCTCTGCTTACAGTCAAGCTGGGTGCTGTGCTTGGTGAGCAGGGCTTCTTTGTAGGGTTCTTGACAGGGCCACACATTAGTGCCATAGTGGTATGGGGGCAATACCACAGGCCAGGAAAGTATTCATTTGCACATGCTGCCACTGCCTCTTCTTACCATCAAACTGAGGTGTGTTCCCATTGGTGGGGCCACAGAAGCACAGTGGGTGCTCCCACAGGTCAGGAAAGTGTTGCTGCATGTGCATAGGGCTGCTACCACCTCTTCTTACAGTCACACTGAGGTGTGTTCTCACAGTAGAATGGACACAGTAGAATGGTGTGTGCATCCATGGCCCATGGATTAGTATAGCTTTCACCCATAGTCTGGGCTGTCCCCACCTCCTCTAAGAGTAGCACCAACTGCTGTGGGAGAACCCATGACATGGGCTCACTGATACTGGGAATAGGAAAAGAAAGGCTCACATATCTTCACTGCTTCCTGGGGACCTAGTCCATGCACCTTTGGATGTATAGCTGTGTGGGTCTCTCTGGCATCCTCTTGTGCTGTGGGGGTGTGCACAGTTGGCCAAGGAATGTCTGTTTAGTTATAAACCAAAGGGGGAGAGACAAAGGGAACCATTCACTCCACTATGTTGCTACACTCCCCCAACCTTTTAATTATTAATTCATCTGATGGCTGGATAGGAGGCTAAAGCCAGAGTAAATATCCAGCATGCAAGGCAGGTATGATGTTTTCTTGAAAGTGGGTAGCTTCATTGCCAGGTCTTACAAGTTATTTCAGAAAAGAGGTAATATTTTCTCCAGAGTGAATTGATTCTTAAATGCATACTTAGCCAATGGCCAAGAGAATCATTTTCATAGGAGAGAAGTTTGCAAAATAATAAAAAGTAACTTCAAGAGTATTTCCAGTAGTACTTATTGTATTCAAAAGGAAGTTATGTTAATGATCGTATCATTCAGTTACATTTTTGATTATGGTATATGGACCAAGTTGTTTCGCAGTCCATTACTGATCAGAACAGGTAATATCTGAAGCTTAAAGAGATTTTATAGATCTGGAAAAGAGTTAATATGACTGCTCCCATTCATCACTCCCTCCTATCCTCTTCTCCTTTCATTCTCCACTATCTCATTGTCTTTTGATACCTGTCAATTAACAGTAATGCATCCATTGTTCTTTATCTTTCTCTATTTGTTAATTCATTCATATCTATATATCCACCACCATGTTAATATAGCTTTTTCAAATTAATTATATGCAATTTAAACAGTTTCTTAAAGTGAGAAATATGTTAAGTTTCTAGGTAAGTTCATTATAAGAGAAATTATAAAATTAACACCTAAGATAGAACTATATTCATTCAGGAGCTATCTGTCACTGTAAATGGCATAGAACAGTATTTCTCCATTTTTCTTCCTACTCTTAATACAATATAGACATTTGATGAAATTAGAGATCTAATTTCAGAGCCAAGTACACTTAGAGTCAAAAAGATATTACAAATGGGTCTGGAAAACTCTTCAAATAGTGTTTCTAAAATATAGTTGCATCTCTGTTAAGAGATAAGAAAGCTTATTATTGGCTCCTGAGTTACTGGTTGAATGCATGATATTATGAGCTGATTATCTTACCTCCTCAAATTCAAATGTTGAAGGCCTATCCTCCAATACCTCAGAATATGACTCTATTTGGAGATAGGGACTTTAAAGAAGTAATTAAGATAGAATTAAGTCATATGAGTGGGCTGTAATCTAATGTGACTGGTGTCCCTACAAGAAGAAGAAATCTGGATAAATACACAGACTAAGTATTGTCCATGTGAGGAAACAATGAGAAGGCAGCTATCTGCAATCTAAGGACAGAAGGCTGAGAAGAAACCAACCCTGCTGACACCTTAATCTCAGACTCCCAGCTTTAATAACTGTGAGAAAGTAAATTTCTGTTGTTTAAGTCACCAGATCTGTGGTATTTTATTATGGCAGCCTAAGCTGGCTAAGACACTTAGGAAGGGGAATCACCTTTCTGATCCCAATTCAAATTATCTTTTAAAAAAGGTAATTTATCAGAATGAGTGCTTTCTTACAATATTAATCCAATGTCTACCCAAATTATCACAAGATTTGAATCAGAATGTTTGCTGCCTTATCACTTCTCTATTCAGTTTACTACAGCTGATGATCAGAGACCCAAGATTTGGTTCCCACGGGAGCTTCACAGGTAGGAATTGGGACAATGCAGAGAAAAACCAAGAAGTGTTTTCAAATCTGTTTATATGGCCTTTTCATAGAGTTCTCAGGGTTCTCATTATTTTTGTGCTTAAAGTAGATTTACTTTTTTATTGTTGAAATTTTCAAATATATGCAAAAAGACAAAATAGATTAATGAAGTCCCAGAACCAGACAATGATTCTTATTTCATTCTTTGCCATGCAGTCAGAGAATATGTACTTTTAAAAGTTCCTTGATTGCTTTGCCCATCCAGTCAGGGTTGAGAATAGCTAAAGCCAACACTTGAGTAGATTCAGGTTTCAGTCTTCACTCCATCATTCAGTTATTTAGGTCTACTGTTCTTAAGGAATTCAAGAAGTTTACCATCAATAAAGATGCAAATGTACTACTATAAATAAACATATTCTGTGATAGTCATAATAGAAAAGACGTTACTTTTTGAACGAAAAAATGAGATTTTCAGATTATTATTATTATAATCTAAAGCCTATATTATTACTACAATAATCTGGTTGTTAGGAGATTGAGAGATACCCTTCAATCTGCATTCTTTTCTGCAATGTGGAGAGAAGTATAGTATGTAGTTACTGGATAGAACATGTGGTCACCAGAATAAGGTCTCCCCTAAAGGTGTCCATATTGTAATACCTGGAACTTGTGGACATATTACCATAAGTGGCAAACTAACACAGAAAGAAGGAGTGAAAACAAAAGGGAATTTGTAGGGTAAAGGGGGTTGAGTTCAGATGAAGGTATGCTCCTAGACATTAAAAAAAGAGCTAGGACTTGGCTCATCTGATTCTTATTCCCTCACAATCTGATGACAAAATGCTGCTTCATACTACAGGTACTGCCACCAGTTGTCAGAGCTGAAGGGTCATAGGATTGGTATCCTGAAAGCATTTTGCCCACAAAATAAAGTTATAGAGAAGAGAGTTTGACAAATGTGTTCTTTAAAGGGCAAGATAGTTAATACTTTGATATTGGTGGGCAATATAGTCTCTCTCATAACTGTTCAACTCTAACATTGTAGCACAGAAGCAGCCATGCACAATAAATGTGTGTAGTTGTGTTTCAATAAAATTTTAAAACTGTACTGTGGACACTAAAATTGAATTTAATATAACATTTCCATATCACAAAAAAAAATATTCTTTTAATCTTTTTACAAGCACTTAAAGTAGAAACTAATCTTAGCTTGTGGGCCATACCAAAACAAGGAGAAATCTGGATTTAACTATGTGGCTGTAGTTTTAAACCCTTGATTTAGAGATATTATAGTTGTTTAGTATTAACATGTATTTATTTAACCTCTACTATCATGTACCAGGCACTCAGTCCTTGGATTCCTCATTATCTTCTGTACATAAGCCATAGCCATGAGGGCAAGAAACTTATTTTGCTGTTCACATTGGTGTTCCCAGGATTCAAGACAGTGCCTGACCTTTAATTGTCATTGAATAAATATTTGTCAACATAGGAATAAATAATACTGTTATTCCTCAATACCTTTTAGTGCTTAATCCACACTCTCTGTTCTCAGCCTTTCCTCTTAATAGCCAAAACTTCACTGTTACAAAACTTTGTAGCACCTTCTTAGTGTACACATTCACCCAGACTGCCAATTCTTTTAACTGGTAAAAATGATAATATACCTGGACTGTTATGCCACAAGAATACACTGAAAGCCCTATCTATATTCCCCATATTTTCTAAGCTGACATTTGAGATATTTAATTTTCCAAAGGCTCTTCTTTAGTACCATATGCCTATGGTCTTCTTCTTCGCTCCTCTTCCCAGGAAGTATCTACTGATGTTAGCCTTCATATCTTCAAAATTTAGCCAAAAAGGGGCATAAAGTATCTCAATAAAAACTACTATTCTGTCTGCCTCAAATTAAATAGCTCAGACACCTCATTTCAAAAAGCGTTACTTTTTGGCTTGATAGGATTTGGAGAATCTTCTCCTTTCCATGCTCCAAAACCAAATGACAACTACAAGTTTTCTGAGGACTAGCTGGACACTGCAGAAACTGTATGCCTATCTTTTCAACCCCACCACAACCACTGTATCCTCTCCTTAAAACTGGTCAACTGAAAAACCCTACATGGACCAAAGAAGTTAACGAAGCCCTTAATAACATTTAAAAAAGGCTCATAGATCCTCCAACATTAGGACATCCTGGTTATGATTTACCATTCTTTTTCTTTGTATATGAAAGAGAAGGAAATGCCCTTGAGGTTTTAACCCAATGACACGGAGGCCAACATACACCTACTGATTATTACAGTGAACAATTAGATGTATTAGCCAAAGGCCTTCCTCCTTGCATGATAGCACATAGCTGCTACAGTAAAATCTCTAGAAAGCACAAAAGAAATAATCATAGACTCTCCACTTAAGATATGTATTCCCCATTCAGTGGAGTCCTTCCTAATTCCCATGATACTCAACATCTATCTTCTAGCACACAAACCGCCTATGAAATTCCATAATTGTCATCTCCTAATGTTACTATTTCCACTGTTCTGTCTAAACCATACCACTCTACTACTCCTGCCTTCTGATCAAACATCCATGACTATATTTCTCTGACAACTAACTTCTTTTTCCTAGACCTAAGTTACAAGAAACTCAACTCAACAATGCAGACCTGATGTGTTTTACCAACAGTTCTTACCTTAAGATGAAACAGAAACAAACCAAGCCAGATATGCCTTTGTCTCCCTAACAGAAACTATTGAAGCTGTGCCATTACCAATGTCCACACCAGCCTGAGACTCTGAACAAATAGCACTGACTAGAGCCTGTCTTTTGGCTACAGATAAAATTGGTAATATTTATACAGACAGCCACTATGCCTTTAGGATAGCTCACAATTTTGTCTTGCTTTGAAAATAAAGAGGATTTTTACCCTCTTCAGGACAAAAGGTTAAAAACACCAGACATGTTTTGAAACTTTTAGATGCTATCCAAAGGCCTAAATCCTTAGCTATTATACAGATTTTTGGGCATTCAGCAGCAGATGTGGAAGAAACTATTTGGTTGATCCTGCTCCTAAGCAAAAAACAAAACAAAAACCTATCCTAGAGATCTCTTTATCACCATCACTCAAAGGAAATACAAAAGACCTTAAAGGTACTCTTAAGGAGGCCCAAAGGGTAGACTCTGAATGATTAAAAAAAAGGAAAAGGAATAAACAAGGCTGCCAATTCAACAACAAAACCAACCTTTGGTATGGCCCCAAAGATTGACTTTTCCTCCCTGACTGCCTCCAGGAAAAAATTCTTGGTTGTATACATGATCTTATCCATTTGAGTTCAGATAAAATGATACTTTGGGGAAACAGTATTATTGGAAAATTTCACCTAAAATAGCTTCTAATATCTTTAATATATGTCAAATTTGTCCTAAGGAGAATCCTGGAAAACCTATCATAGTCCTATGGGACATTTTCTCTTGCTATTTGGAGACATGTAGGTATGACAACTCGATTTTATCCAGTGCTACCATTTCAGGGGTATAAAATATATTTTAGTAGTGGCTTCTATGTTTCCTGGCTGTGTCAAAACTTTCTCATGTCATAGAGCTATGGCCTCAGTAGTAAGAAGGACACTATTGGAAAAAATACCCAAATTGGGAAATACCATCAGAACTTCACAGTGACTGGGTGATGAATTTTACTGGACAAATATTATATTTGATTTGTCACATTTGGCCAATGATGCAATATTTACATCATCTGGCATTGTGGAATTAATTAATGCTATTATGAAAACCCAATTGGGAAAACTTACAGCATCTTTCCATTTGCCGAGGCCAAAAGCTCTCCCTTTAGTACTTTTAAATCTTAGATCTATCCTTTTTGGGAACATAAGCTTTCACCTTTTGAAATTATTACCGGAAGACTTATGAGACTGGACCAAAGGACCTATGAACCCAATCTACTCAAAGGTGACAGAATGATCTATTTAAGGGCTTTAATCAAGCCCTCCAAAAACTGAACATTTTGTAGAGCAGTCTTTTCATAGCATATGCCTGGGAGATAAATACGTTAGACACCATGGCCTACAACATGGAAATATATGTTATGTTAAAAGGCAAGTTCATAAAGAGACCCTCTAGCCTCACTAGAAAGGACCATATCAGTAATGTTAACTGAACTTTGTGCTACAAAGTTGGTATTGACTCATGAATTCATATTTATTATTTAAAAATCTCCCACTTCTACTATACCTGACTGCATTTCTCAACCTTTTGATGATCTTAAAGTTAACAGAACTTGCCCCAAATCAGCAATCATTTGAATGAGAATTAGATGATACCTGGTGTATGCTGCAATACCAAGACACAGGACCAGGCCTGCATTTCTATTTTCACTTCTTTCTGCCTAATGCCTGATGCACCAAGCACCACTCTTGATATCTTTCAAATGTTCCTGCTTCTAGACATCATTCCTCAGGAACAATTTTACATAGAATACTTCCTATTTTTAGAAACTGAGGAGATAGAAAATAATATTTGGCATCTGCCTTACACTGATATCTCACCCATTCATTGGTCTCCTATCTAAACCCTTTTAATTCAAAGTCATATACTTACTTTATAATTGATATAATAATCATACTTCTGGGTATACTAACAATCCTAATACTCCTGCATGACATGGTTCACCTTCCTTGTGTTTTAGATTTATTTTTCAACATTGTTTAAACATTGTCCTTACCTCCTTCTATATTTTTTTATTTTCAGTTTCTCTAAATTTTGTATAAAATAGACTAAAACTTAATAATGAAGGTTTTAATTCTAATAAACCATTTGTGATAACCATCTAAAATTATTTAATTCGATCACCAATTAATTGGTAAGCAAAATGTCTGAAATCTGTATAAAAGCTGCTTTAACAGTACATATTACAATAAGCTGCAGCCCACTTTGCATCACTTTATATCACCGTATTGTCTAGACTGCAAAAGCTTGAAAAGAGCGCCATTCTAACCAATTGTTGTATATAAGCAAGGGAAAATCACACTCACAATATTCCTGAACTGGTAGCACAGCCTCTATCATTAGAATTTTGGAGGACTATCACTGGGAAGTATGTGAGTTTTTCCTATGGCCTTTCTGAAACCACCTATTGACTGTCCTTTGGAAAATAAGACTCAGATATTACTTCATTTTGTTGGGTACCTCACGTGTACCATGTTTTTTTTCTCATTCAAATTTGAGTACTTATACACACCTTTCCTTATGCACTGAAAATACAAATGACATTGGAAAAACCCTGGGCTACTTATCACTTAATATCTGTTATTTTACCTTTCTCTCTGATTCCAATGACCATGAATTAACATCTTACTGGGGTTCAAAAAATCATTATAATGTTGCATCCCTTAATGCAATGTTCTGGTGGGAGACTCCCAAAATAATGAAACTGGTGATTTAGGAACTAACATACTCCCATAATTGGCACTTATTAGGGTATAGGTCAAACATAAGAATGGTGGAAATTAAATAAAACTTATAATAGCTTTAATGACTCAATTGACCCTCAAAAAAATTCAGTCACCCCAAATTAACCTCATCTTCTAATCCAGATTGACAAAAACTTCATTGTTTCTAGAATCATTCTCACAACAATACTACCTCTGATTACCATATCCTCTGTGAAAACAGTTATATTTCTGACCATGGGATCTCCTCTTTTAAACCTAACAAAAGGGTCTGTGTACATAGACCTACTTGACCCATTTCTCTCAAAAACACTGAAAACTTTCTCCTTTGTGGCTCCAACATTTTCCCACTCTCCCCATCTCTTGGGAGGGATGATGTATAATAGCAGCACTGGTCCCAGATGTTATCATTAAAAAAACAAATCCCACCTATTGCTCATATTCCAAATATTAGCTCATTCTCCTATCAACTCGAAGAGCCAAAAGAAATTATGACTTTCAGGGACTTCCTATATACAATTCTATTGTAGTTATTATAGGACTTGGATGTGCTACAGCACTGTTTCCCACTTGTGGGTTTATTGCCCTTGAAAATGCCATCCACAACCTCTTCCTTAAGATGGCTCCACCCTTCAATTGCTGCCCAATAAGCTGTAGAATATCAACAGGACAAAGTAGTCTGACAGAAGTCATCCTACAAGATCAAAATGCTCTTGACACTCTTATTCTTCAACAATGGGTTACTTGTTGGGGGAAGAATGCTGCTTCTTTGTAAATGAATCTCATCACATAAATAAAAATGAAAGGTAAAAAAAGATAGTATAAATCTCCTCAGTGATGTGGTCACACTACTGGCCCCCTAGACTACTATGACCTATTTGGATGGTTATTCTCTGCACACAGAGGTATTTTGAGATAAAGGTTCCAAGCCTTATTAATGACCATTGTGTGGTTTATTCAAGTTTTGCTGAATTTAGATGCTAATGATTTGTTGTTTCAAGATATTGCATGTTTGTTTCTACTGCTAGAATATTGATCACTCAGTCACTTGAGATGATCTATCAATCTTGCAATGCTGAACAAAGGACTTGCTACTTTGTCCAGATAGACATGTTGCCTAAGACTCATTTCCTCTTTGCCTCTTTGTGGCTCAGACGTAGCCAAAACATCACACTGCAATACTTCTGCTGATGATTGAGCATCTCACTGTCCCCTTTCTGGGAACATGACTTCCCAGGAATGAGCCTTGCTGGCAACGAGGAAAATATCAATACATCAAATGATCGATCTGTGATGCTTTCTGCTAAAAGGTCTTGATCAAAGGGGTAAATGTGGACAATGATAACAAAATACAGTAACATATGTCAAGGTGTCTAAAATGGAACTGGAAGGCCATTAAGGAAGTAGGGCTTATGCATGCACATCACATCTCTACCCAAATGGAATGTATTTTTAAACCATGATTCACTGCTGTCATCTTGATTCTCTTTCAAGAAAAATGCTTACTGCCATAGATAAGAACTTTTTGCCTTAGTGGTGGTCTTAGCAACCAATCATGTATAGCCAGGAAATAACAGATGTTGCCAGCACCAATCACAAATCTTGCAAAACAATCTGTGTAATATTCTTTTTTGCCTTTAGAAATTCTTGCTTCCAGTGTCTTCCTTGGAGTACATTTTTGGTTTCTACCTGAATCTAGGTCTCCCAAATTGCAATTCTAATTTGTTACATATCTGCTTTTTAAATTGTAGTGGGTTTTTCCCCAATTGACACATCACTCCTATTCTTCACTTTGGGGATGAGGGTGCTATCTATCTCATAGATTAAGAGCAAATTGATAAAGAATAAACTCATAAAATGTTTAGGACAGTGTTCGCAGACTATAATACTATAAGATTCTCAAGTAAATGACTTTGCCAATACCATTTGATAGCCAGGGGTTAGCAAACTACTGCCTGTGGGCCAAAGTTAGCCCCCTGACTGTTTTCATACATAAATTGTTATTGGGGCAGAGCTAAGCTCAGTCATTTAGATATTGTTTATGATGCTTTCACATGGTAATGGCAGAGTTGAGAAGTTGCTATATAGACTATGTGGTCCACAAAACCAAAGATATTGACTATGTTTTTTGCTATGATATTTGCTGACCTCTGGACTAGATAAGAATAAAAATATATCTATGATAAGAATTTTGCTTTTGAACCAACATTTTTCTCCTCTCCTAAGATATTTTTTCCTTAGAAAACATATCAAACAGTTTATATAGAAATCACAATGTAGTCATAATTTAGGATTTGTGGTGAAATAAAAAGTGTTTATCTGCAAAGCTGGATCTCTTTATTACCAGTAACTCAACTCTAAGTGATTTTCTATAAAAAGCATATTGTATTTATTAGTATTATCTAATATCTGTATTTTTACCCAAAACGTAGATAAGGACAAATGTCAGCAAGATGGTGGACTAGGAATCTCCAGATTTTATTTCCCCAAGGAAAATATACTCAACAATTACATATTTATTAAAATAGTTTTATGAGAATTCTGGAAACTAATCAAGATCAGTAGCAACTAAGCCAATGTCAAATCAAGAAAAGGCCACACTCAAAGCCAAGGAAATTTGGTAGCGCTTTTGCTCATCATTGCCCCAACCCCTCCTCAGCATGAAATGTCAGGGTCAGAGGGAAGCTTCTCAATTCTTTATTCCTGTCCTTAGGATGAAAGGACAAGAGAAACTTGTTTGTATTATTCTGTCCTGTCTCTGGGTTGCCCAAGGGACTAGTCTCTGTATCCCCTGACTTAGACAGCAGATAGGAATGGACAGCACAATTTAGGTCTTAAGCTGGTACCTGTGGTAGGCAGTGGAATGTGCCATGCTGCATGAAAACAGCAGGGTAACTACAGGTGCATGGCTGGGATAAGAAATTATGGGCAGAAAATTTCAAAACAATATATAAGGTACTGAGAAGAAGTGTGTGTGAAACTCTTGTGGACATGAATATGTTTTAAAGCAGCCATAAACACAGGAAAATTTTAAAAGCCCATGCACAGGCCTAGGGAAGATACATAGCCATAAATCTCAGAAAGCTTTAAGCTTTTACTGGTGGGATTAGTGAGGGTTTTACTCTGCACTGGAACAGCAGCAAAGACTGGAGGAATTATCTATTTCTTCAAATGCTCAGCTATCCACAACAGGTCATAAGGCACATAAAGACACAGGCAAACATGGCCCATTCAAAGAAAGAAAATAAATCTCCAGACATTGTCCCTAAAGAAACATGGGTTTCAGACTTAACTTAAAAGACTTTAAAATACTTGTCTTAAATATGTTCAAAGAGCCAAAGAAAACCATGGAAAAATAACTACAGGAAATCATGAAAATAACTTATGAATAAAAGATAAATATCAACAAAGAGATGGAAATTATAACACAAAACAAAATAAATTCTGTAGCAGAAAAATATAAAGACTGAGTTGAAAGTAATTGAACCTAAATGACTTATAGGACATCATTAACTGCCCCAGTACATACATTATTTGACTCCCAGAAGGATGTAAGATACAGAAATAGGTAAAAATACTATGTGAAGAAATGATGATCCCAAACACCCAAACTTTGAGAAAAGACATGGATATATAAATAGAATACCAACAAGGTCCAAACTACATAAACCTAAGAAGACACACAGTCAGAAACATTATCATTAAACTTTTGAAAATCAAAGACAAGGAGAGAATCTTGAAAGCAGCAAAAGAAAAGTTACTCATCACACAATGCATATTCATTAATATTATCAGCATATTTCTCAGCAGAAACTCTGTAGGCCAGGACAGTAGGATAATATATTTAAGGTAGTAAAAGAAAAAAGTGGTCACCTGAGAATTCTATAGCAGGAAAAACTGTCCTTTAAAGGTGAGGGAGATATTAAGACATTGCCAAAGAAACACAGATGAGAGTATTCTTTACCAGTAGATCTTCCACACAGGAAATAGTAAAAGGAGTCCTTCACATTGAAATAAAATGGTGATGCACAATAATTCAAAGCTATACAAAAATATAAACTTTCTGACTAAAACAAATACATGTACAAATACAAAACCCAATAGGATTATAACTTTAGTTTATAACTCCACTTTTTATTCTTCTACAGGGTTTAAAAGTAAAAAGCATTTAAAACAAATATGTCAACATTATGGGTAGATATTATATAAAGATGTAATTTGTGACATCGATAACATAAAGTGGGGGTTTTATTTGTAAAGTATGAGAGTTTTTGTGAGCAATTGCAGTAAAGTTGATTTATAATGTTATAAAATTAGGATGTTGAATGTAATATCCCTGGCATCACAAAGATAACATCTATAGATATGTAGAAAATAAATGAAAAGGGAATCAAAACGTGTCACTAGCATTTATCAACTAAACAGAGAGGAAATTAGTAACGGAAGAAGTGAAGGCCAAAAATCTGTAAGACCCACAGACAACAAACAGAACATTAGGTAATAATAAGTCCTTCTCTATCAGTAATTACTTTGAACGTAAAAGAATTAAGTTTCCCAATCAAAAGACATAGTTTGTTCAGAATGGACAAGAAAAAAAGACGTAGTTTGTTTATAATAGACAAGAAAAAAAAATAAGATCCAACTATGTGTTGTCAAGAAACTCACATTAGATCTAAGGACACATATTGGTTGGAAGGAAAAGGATGAAAAAGAGATTTTCCACGGAAATAGTTACCAAAAGAGAGTAGGTATAGCTGTAACAATATTAGGCAAAAACAGATTGTTACAAAGGGAAAAGTAAAATATTAAATTATAAAATGGTCACTTCACCATAAAGATATGAGAATTTTAATATATACATATAAATATCAAGCAACAGTACTCAAAAATATATGAAGCAAACATTGACAGAAATGAAGAGAAAAATTGCTCTGTAATAACAGTAAGAGATTTCAATACCTCATTTTCATAATGGACAGAAGAACCAAACAGAAGATTAACAAGGAAACAGAGAACCTGAACAATACTATAGACTAACTGGATTTAACACACACAGAGGAAACACTCCACAAAACACAACAGTATACCTATTTTTCTTAAGTGCAGATGAAACATTCACGAGTATAGCCCATATTTTACATCACAATATATTTCTTAATAAATTTATAAAGCTGAAATATTACAAAGTATATTGTCTGATCACAATGTAATGATATTAGAAGTAAATAATGGAAACAAAACTGGAAAATGACTTAAATATGAATATTAAACAACACAATAATGAGTCAAAGAAAAAATTGCAAGAATAATTAGGAAATATTTTGACATCAATGAAAATGAAAACAACATATTAAAATCTATTGTATACATAGAAAGCAGTTCTGAGAGAAATTTATAGCTTTAAATTTTTGCATACGTAAGAGAAACATCTCAAATCAATGACTTAAGTGTATACTTAAGGAAAAAGAAAAATAATGACAAATTAAAACCAAAACTAGCAGAAAAAAATAATACCATTGAGAGCAAAAATAAATAAAACAGTGGATTAAAAAATAGAGTATAGCAAATAAATTAAGATACAGTTCATCAAAACATTAAAAAATTGACAAATCTTCAGCTAATCTGAAAAAAGGATACTCAAGTAAAATAAGAAATGAAGAGAGATATTAGTACTTATTTTATGAAAACAGATAGTCTCATAACAGTATTACGAACAACTGCATACCAAAAACTTAAGTAACCAATATGAAATGGGCGTATTCCTAGACACACATGTTTTTGTGTGTGTGTGTGAAACGGAGAAATTCACCCTAAAATTCATGTGGAATCTCAAGAGATCCCAAATGTCCAACATAATCTTGAACAAAAAGAATTAAAGTTAGCGGTTTCACACTTCCTAATTCAAAACTTAGTACAAATCTAGAGCAATCAAAAAAGTGTAGTGTTAATGTTAAGACAGATACATAAACCAAGGGAATGGAAGAGAAAGCCCAGAAATAAACCTTCATATATATAGTCAAATGATTTCTGACAAGGGTTAGGACAGTCTGTTTAACAAATGATGTTAGGGAGACAATGTATCCACACGCAAAGAAGCAAAATTTGTAACCCATGTTTTGTTGTATACAAAAAATTACTCAAAATGGATCAAAGACCTAAACATAAGCCTTAAAACTATAAAACTCTAAGAAGATAACACAGGGCAAAACTCTCATGATATCGGATACTGTAATGATTTCTTGGACATGACACTAAATACATAAAGAATAACACAAAAAATAGATAAATTGGATTACATAAAAATTTTGTGCATCAAGGGACACTATCAACATAAAGTTCAAACCACTGAATAGTAGAAAGTATTTTCAAATAATATGGGTGATAAAGGATTAATATTCAAAATACAAAAAGAATTTCTACAACTCAAAACAGAAGAACAGGAGAAATGGAAAGTGAGTGATAAAAAGGCAGCATTAGGCCCCCACTTTTCAATGACCACTCTAAATTTAAATGGATTGAACTCTCCAATCAAAAGACACAGAGTGGCAGGATGGATTAAAGAACATGACCCAACAATGTGCTGCCTCCACGAGACACACCTCAGCTCCAATGACAAATACAGGCTCAGAGTGAAGGGACGGAAGATTATACTCCAAGCTACTAGTGAACATAAGAAAGCAAATGTTTCCATACTTAGACAAAGTGGAATTCAAGGCAAAACAGGTAAAGAGAGACAAAGAGGGCAGTTTATAATGATAAAAGGGACACTTCACCAAGAAGACATAACATTTACAAGTCTCTATGCACTCAACACAGGAGCACAAAAGTAAGTAAAGCAACTACTAACAAAACTAAAAGGAGATATCAACTGCTGGGAGCCGTGGCTACATCATTTGATCGGCTGTTTGACAGGGTCCAGCCGATTAACGCCGAGGGGTGCAGGGTCACCCCTTGGTGAAGAATAACCAGCCAGCCCCTCACATAGTTCTGAAACCTGTGCTGCTTCTAATTGCCCTTCATTCCTGTTCCTTTCTTAACCTCCAGTTTTCACTCCTTTGGGTGGCTGCTT
Source organism: Equus quagga (assembly GCF_021613505.1). Taxonomy (NCBI): domain Eukaryota; kingdom Metazoa; phylum Chordata; class Mammalia; order Perissodactyla; family Equidae; genus Equus; species Equus quagga. The sequence continues at coordinate 1,675,483 of NW_025793551.1, read as the reverse complement.
GGGAGGCACTACCTCCTGGGAAAATTAGATATACTAAGAGAATGTGACCACCTGCAGGTAACTTTCAAGATATTTTCAGTTAATTAATGGAGGAGCACACAGTCCCATTTGAGACAATCGGAAAGGAATCCTGCCCAGATAAGATGTCGAATTAGGTTTATGGCCTCCATCTGGTTAATGTTTCCTTCTCCCTCCAGTCCTTTGTCTAAATATACATATGCATCGTCCTTCTAAGTTTGCTGGTTAATTGGATGATCAAGAAGTATCTATATATTATTCTTGACCTTCTGCTTTCTGTTAAAATGTTATACAGGTTTTCTCCTAAAAGCAATAAATAATAAATAATTGGTGAGCAGAAGGGCCGAGGGGTGCAAGAATGCCCCTCGGTGAAGGATGGCCGGCCGACACCCCTGATATTTTCTGAATTATATGCATGCTTTCTATCAAAGTTATGTGTATACTTATTTCTCTTTTTTATTCTTGAAGATATATAGTTTAGCTTAGCTTTTCAGCCCTTTACTTTACTAACAAAGTGATACTTTCTCCGGCAGTGTACTTAAGGGACTGTTAGCTCTACAATCTAAAAGACAAAGGAATGCTTCCACCCCCTAAAGGGCACGCAAAAGTAAAGATGTTTAACTGTCCGCTGAGAATGCAGATAGCCCTGGGGATAAGACACCCTGGAGTCGCCTTTTGTTCCCATTAACCATCTACACTAATGGCGTAAATGATTGAGGGAAGCAGGGATGGCTCCACCAGGATGTAAGCAGACGGACTGCTGTCCTGTCCGGAGGCCTGGACCTTCTCTCTTTGATTTAACTTTACCATGAATCACAACAGATGCCTAGGTACCTATCTCCTTTAGCTTAGAGACAACAAACACTAGTTAATTGCGGAGAAGACTACCATTAACATTATGCTCTATAGAATAGAATGCTAATAAATATTCTTGTGCTCGTTTTTCACTTCCTTATCTCTCTGAGAATATTTGTAGAACTATTTCTGTACTAATCCTGAAAAATATATAAATGACACTTGTGCACAGTAAAGTCGGACTTGCTAACACCAACCCAAGTCTCACGTCCCCTTTATTTTCCCCCTCCCTCAACGCGCCGACGCCGTCCATCCCTCAGGAACCTGGACTCCGCCGGGGCGGGACCCCGGCACAACCACATTACAATAACAGTAGGGGACCTCAACACCCCACTAACACAAATGGATAGATCATCCAGACAGAATGTCAAATAAGGAAATTATAGAATTAAATTAAAAAGTAGATCAGATGGACTTAATAGATATATATAGAACACCCCATCCAAAAACAATAGGTTACAGATTCTTCTCAAGTGCATGTGGAACATTCTCAAGGATAGACCACATGTTGGGAGACAAAGCAAGCCTCAACAAGTTCAAGAGGACTGAAATAATGTCAAACTTCTTTTCCAACCATAATGCTATGAAACTAGAAATCAATTACAAGAATAAAGCTTGGAAAGGGGAAAAAATGTGGAGATTAAACAACAGGCTACTGAACAACCAGTGGATCATCAAAGAAATTATAGGAGAAATCAAATATTACCTGGAGACAAATGAAAATGAAAACACACCATACCAACTCATTTGGGATGCAGCAAAAGCAATCCAAAGGGGGAAATTTATTGCAACACAGGCTCACCTCAATAAAAAAGGAAAATCTCAGATAGGCAATCTCAAACTACACCTAACAGAATTAGAAAAAGAAGAACAAACAAAGCCCAAAGTCAGTCGAAGGAGGGACAAATAAAAATTAGAGCAGAAATAAATGAAATTGCAATGAAAATGACAGTAGAAAGGATCAATGAAACAAAAAGCTGGTTCTTTGAGAAGATGAACAAAATTGACAAATCCTTAGCCAAGCTCACTACGGAAAAAAGAGACAAGACTCAAATAAAGTTAGAAATGAAAGAGGAGAAATCACAACAGATACCACAGAAATACAAAAGATTATAAGAGAATACTGTGAAAAACTATATGCCAACAAATTGGACAACCTAGAAGAAATGGATACATTCTAAAACTCTTACAACCTCCCAAAACTGAATCAGGAAGAAATAGAGAATCTGAATAGACAATCACAAGTAAAGATATTGAAACAGTAATCAAAAACTTCCCCCAAAATAAAAGTCCAAGACCAGACATCTTCTCTGGAGAATTCTACCAAACATTCAAATATTTAATATATATCCTTCTCAAAATATTCCAGAAAATTGAAGAAGATGGATCACTTCCTAACATGTTCTATGATGCCAACGTCATCCTAATCCCAAAACCAGACAAGGATAACAAACAAAAGGAAAACTACAGGCCAATATCACTGATGAACATAGAAGCAAAAATCCTCAACAAAATTTTGGCAAACCAAATACAGGAATACATTAAAAAGATCATACACCATGACCAAGTGGGATTTATATCAGGGACACATGGATGGTTCAACATCTGCAAGTCAATCAATGTGATACTCCACATTAACAAAATGAGAAACAAAAACGACATGATCATCTCAATAGATGCAGAGAAAGCATTCAACAAGATCCAACATCCATTTATGATAAAAACTCTCAACAAACTGGGTATAGAAGGAAAGTACCTCAACATAATATGAGCCATATATGACAAACCCCCTGCCAACATCTTACTCAATGGGTAAAAACTGAGTGCCATCCCTCTGAGAACAGGAACAAGACAAGTGTGTCCACCCTTGTCCACTATGTTTATTCAACATAATTGCTGGTTTGGCCACAGCAATTAGGCATGAAAAAGTAATAAAAGAAATCCAAATAGTCAATGAAGAAGTGAAAATCTCACTGTTTGCAGACGACAAGATCTTACATATAGAAAACCCCAAAGAATCCATTTGAAAACTATTAGAAATAATCAACAACTACAGCAAAGTTGCAGGGTATAAAATCAACTTACATAAATTGCTAGCATTTCTATATTTTAATAACAAACTAACAGAAAGAGAACTCAAGAACACAATCCCATTCACAATTGCAACAAAAAGAATAAAATATCTTGGAATAAATTTAATCAAGGAAGTGAAAGTCCTATACAATGAAAACTACAAGAGTTTCCTGAAAGAAATTGATGACTACATAAAGAGATGGAAAGATATTCCATGCATATGGATTGGAAGAATAAAAGTTAAAATGTCCATATTACCTAAAGCAATCTACAGATTCAATGCAATCCCAATCAAAATCCCAATGACATTCTTGACAGAAATAGAACAAAGAATTTTAAAATTCATATTGGGCTACAAAAGACCCCATATTGCTAAAGCAAACCCGAGAATAGTGGTCAAAGCTGGTGGCATCACAAACCCTGACTTCAAAATGTACTACAAAGCCATCATAATCAAAACAGCATGGTACTGGTACAAAAACAGGCACACAGATCGATGGAACAGAATCGAAAGCCCAGAAATAAAATCATACATCTATGGATAGCTAATCTTCAACAAAGGTGCTGAGAACATATGATGGAGAAAAGAAAGTCTCCTTAGTAAATGGCATTGGGAAAACTGGAAAGCCACATGTAAAAGAATGAACGTTGACCATCCTTTTATGCCTATCACAAAAATAAACTCAAAATGGATCAAAGACCAAAAGATAAGACTTGAAACCATAGGACTTCTAGAGGAAAACACAGGCGGTACACTGTTTGGCAACAGTCTTAAAAGGATCTTTTTGGACATCATGCCTTCTCAGACAAGGGGTAAAATAGAAAGAATAAACAAGTGTTACTTCGACTAAAGAGCATCTACAAGGCAAGGTAAAACAGCATTGAAATAGAAAAAAACAACCCACTAATTGGGGAAAAATATTTGTAAATCATGTATCTGACAAAGGGTTAATCTACATAATATATAAAGAGCTCACACAACTCAACAACAAACAAACAAACAACCTGATCAAAAAATGGGCAGAGGATGTGAACAGACAATTCTCCAAAAAGACAGATGGATGACCAAGAGGCATATGAAAAGATGCTCATCATCACTGAGCATCAGGGAAATGCAAATCAAAACTACACTAAGATATCACCTTATACCCAATAGAATGGCCAAAATAACCAAAACCAAAAATAAACGTTGGAAAGGTTGTGGAGAAAAGAAATCCTCCTACACTGATGGTGGGAATGCAAACTTGTGCAGCCACTGTGGAAAACAGTATGAATACTCTTCAAAAATTTAAAAATGGAAATATTATATGACCCAGACATCCCACTACTGGGTATCTATCCAAAGAAGTTGAAATCAGCCATTCAAAAAGACCCATACACCCTATGTTCATTGTAGCATTATCCACAATGGCCAAGACCTCGAAGCAACCTACGTGCCCAACAACTGATGACTGGATAAAGAAGATATGGTATATATATACAATAGCATACTACTCAGCCTTAAAAAAGGATGAAATGGTCCCATTTACAACAACATGGATGGACCTTGAGGGTATTATGCCAAGTGAAATAAGCAGATAGAGAAAGACAATCTCTGTATGACTCCACTCATATGTGGATATTAAACACATGGACAAAGAAAACAGGTTAGTGGTTACCAGGGGAAAGGGGGAGTGGAGAGTGTGCACAACAGTTGAAGTGGTGCACCTACAATATTATTGACAAATAATAACATACAATTGAATTTTGACATGGTTGTAAACTATCATAATCTAAATAAAAAGTATTTTAAAAATGAAACATACATTACCCAACGGTCTAATACAAAATCTGACAATTCATCAAGTTGACCCAACATAATAAACCCTACTTTGAGAAAAAAATAAAAAACTGAAGCATAACCAACGTATTTTTCAAATGGCGAAGGATTTGCATAGACATTTCTCCAAATAAGGTACAAAAATGGCCAATAAGCACAAGAAAAGATGCCCACCTGATCATCATGGAAATGCAAATCAAAGTCCATTGAGTGTTCTCTTTTAATACATTGAGCATGTATATGGTTTTTAAAGACTTCTCTGTCAGGCAGCTCATAGATCTACTTTTCTTTAAGACTGATTTCTGGAGGTTATTTTGTTTCTTTGTGCTGTTTTCCTTGTTTCATTGTGTCTTGTAGACTTTTGCTGAGACTGGGCTTTGGAAAAACAGCCACATCTCCCAGTCTTCCTGAATTGTCTTTGTGCAGGGGAAGGTGTTCCCCAACCTCGGTTGCTAGAGGTTCCTAGATGTCCCTCCAGATCTCTTACTTCCCCTGGTGAATACTTGTGGAAATGCAGCTGTAAGGTTTTGCCTCTGTTTTCAATGGCTGCCAAAGTCTGACACCAGTCCAGTCATTATTCCCAGTCAGGTGAGACACAAACTAGTCCCTCAGGCAGCTCCCAGATAAGACAGAACATTGGATGACCCTGTAGGGTGGCCCTGGTGTGGGGGCTTCTTCCCTGTTTCGCAGTTATGCCATGTAGGCTGAGGTGCGTGGATAGGGTAGCAGGTGTCTAAAAGCAAACTGCTGTGAATTTCCCTACCCTATTCACCAGTATCTCTTCTTAGTTTTATGTTGGCCTGGATGCACTAGCTTCTTAACTGGTCTCTAGAATTCTTTCAGAGGTATTCTGGTCCATATACTTTTCCTGCAGTTTCTCTTTATAAGAGTGTGGGCTGGAGCTTCCTAGTACACCAACTTACAGACATCATTCTCACACTAATTTTTTTCACTAGTATGTAATCTATTGAAAGGGGTGTTTTAGGAAAGATAAATGAGACAGAGTAGTGTGGAAAAAGACAACATTAAGGTCTGCAGTATAGTTTGTAAAATAATGTCCTGTGTAAATGGACAAGAAGACACACTAGGGGTATGTGAGTGTGTGTGTGTGTATATAAATGTCTGTGTACCTTTTCTGAAGACTCCCTGCGATACGAAGAAATTTCCTTTATATATTATATAATATAGATATATAATAATACATAATGTATATTTATATATAAAATAATATATAGTTATATTTGGGTATTAAGATGTTGGGTATGTATATATTGATTGTTATAGCTTCTTGAATTATTGCCCAGTTTATCTTTAAATAATGACCTTCTTTGTCTCTTTTGACTTGAAGTCTATTTTATCTGCTCTATGTTGGCTGCCTCCACTTTTTGTGGTTTCTACTTGCTTAGATTATCTTCTTCGATCATCTATGTCTTTGGAGCTGAAATGAGTCTCCTGTAGGCAGAATATAGTTTTGTCTTGTTTTTTGCTAATCTATCCAGCCACTCTGAGCCTTTTATTGGTGAATTCAATCCATTTTAATTTAGTGTTTATTGACATGTAAAGACTTACTACTGACATCTTACTGTGTGCCTTCTGCTTGTTTTACATCTCCACTGTTTCTTTTTCCCTCTGTTTCTGCTTACCTATACAAATTTTGGCTTTACATTGTGATATGCTCTATATCTCCTTTTTTATATTTTGTGAATCCAATCTAGATTTTTGCTTTGTAGTTATTATGAGGCTCATAAAAAACATTTCATAGAAAAAACAGTCCATTTCATGCTAATAGCAGTTATCTTTCTTTGTCTATGAAGATTCCACCCGTTTACTCTTCCCATCATATATATTCGATGTCACAATTTACCTATTTTATGTTGTGGATTCATTAACAAATTATACTAGCTATATTTATCTATAATATACTTTTTCTTTTAAACTTTATACTATAGTTAAGTGGTTAAGACATCATAATAGTTAGATTTTCTAGTTCCGACTGTTTTCACATTTATCAGTGTTTTGTACTTCATATGTTTTCATGTCACTGAGCAGCATCTTTTAATTTTAATTTGAAGAAACCCTTTCAGTATTTTTTGCAAAGCAAATCTAGCATTGGTGAACCATCTCAGTTCATTTGTCTAGGAAAGCCCTTTTGTCTCCTTAATAGGATAATTTTGCCAAAGTTTTCTTGCCTGTCAATTTTTAATCTTCCAATACTTTGGATATGTCATTTCACTCTGCCCTGGCCTATAGAATTTCACCTGAGAAATCCACTTATAGCCTAATGAGCATTTCTTTGTAAGTTACTTTTTTTCTTGGCTGCCTTCATGATTCATTTTTATCATTAATTTTTGACAGTGTCATTTTAATGTCTTTGAGAAGGTCTTTTGCATTGAGATATAATGATGTTTTATTGGCTTCATGCATTTATTTCCAAGTCTTTCCTCAGATTTAGGAAGTTTTCAGTGATTATTTCTGTGCGTAAACTTTCTACCTCCTTCTCCCTCTCTTCTTCTGGTATGCCAATTAGTCTTATTTTCCTTTCTGATTGAAGACTTTCATAGGGTTTCTCTGTTTTTTAAAATTCTTTGTTATCCTCTTTGAACTAAACTATTCCTTTATTCCTATCCTCCAAGTAAATTATCACTTATTCTTTATGCTCTGCCCTGTTGTTGATGGTCCCTATTACATTCTTTATCTCATTCATTGTATTCTTCAGTTCCAGAATTTCTGTTTAGTTATGTTTTATCATTTCAATCTCTTTGGTAAAGAAATTCTTAAACTTACTACTGAAAACTTTTAGGAAAATACAATAGGCATGATAAAATTGCCTAAGTGAATTCCTTTTCATTTTCTAATTTCAGTGCTCTATTTTACATTTTGTTTCATTAATTGTACTTAATTTTTGAAAGTTTCCTCCTGATAGAGTTCTTCTCTATTGTGAAAAGAAAACAAATTCTTCAAAATGATATTGTATTTAACAAGTATTTTACCTTAATGAATTAATATTGAATGCCCTACAAAAACAAAATTAGTCTCAATGTAATAGGTGATTCATTTTAGAGCAAACTGTATAAGAACCAGGGGTTTCCTAACAGGTTTTCACATTACAATGACCTATTTCATTTTTCAAAGTTATCCATGCCTGATCCCTGACCAGACAAATGCTTCCAACAGACTTTTCTATGATAATTTGATTTTTTATCTGTTCTGTCCAATATGGGGGTTACCAGCAACCCATGGCTATTGAGCACTTCAGATTTGGCCAGGACAACTGAAAGACTGTATTTTTCTATTTTATTTTATTTTGATTAATTTAAATTTATATAGCCACAGCTGGTTACTGGCTACTGCATTGGATAGCACAACTCAAAAACAAATCATTTAGACTATTTCGGAGTTGGAGGCAGACACTGGTAGATTTACAAAGCTCTCCAGGGGACTACAAAGTGCAATTTAGTTTGAGCTATTGTAATGGTATGAAATTAATGAAACTATAAAGGGTGGCCAATTTCTTGAAATTTTTCTAGGAAACATGACTTTATCCTAAATTTCACTAAGCATTTACCATGCAGCTTTGCCTCTCTCCCTCCTACTTCTACTCCTTGCTTCTCATACTCCTCCACACTTCCTGGTAATAGGTACATTATCTGTATATCACTTTCTTTAGTGACCATGCCAGCTTTCTTTGATACCAAGGGCATAACATGAGCAGACAGTGTATGGCACTGGCGTCTCTAAGTTCAGATTTCCATCCTTTTCCCTTCTCTTTCACTGGAAGCAGAAATAAAACCTAGTAATGCTAGTGAATAAGAAATTAAGGCACTGATAATTTAAAGTTATTCCTCATTTGCAGATGCTTGATCCAGATGTCATCTTCTACAAGTTCTACCATGCAGGTGGTGAGGAATATTTTTAATGGGAATTTAACAATAGATCATCTGTCTTCTGTCTTTGGGACAGTGTGCTAACCTGTTATTGCTTTCCATTTGTTGGCTGTTTCATTTTAAATGGGATGCATTGTTATAGCACAGTGGTTGCAAGTGGTTACCCTTCTAAGTCTCAGTTACAATATTTGTAAACTGAGGCTAAAAGTACTATAGTGGGGAAGATAGAGTCATGCATGTAACCCATGTGGTGAATAACACATATGTTTCTTCTCCTGGACACAGATTTTTCAGCTCCTTCTCTCCCACACACAACTTTTGTGTTTAGCAAAGCAAAAGTGGGACAGACTTTTAGGAGAGAAAGTAACAGGATTCATATAAACGCATGTTCTAAGCACATAATTCATTGACTTGACAATTTAAAGACTGTTTAGAAAATGGTTGCAAGAAAAAAGTAAATAAAAATGCCGACCTGATTTTTTTGAAGTAGTAAGCTTTTTATTTTGTATCATTTTTTTTATTGACTCCATGTCAGAAGTTAATGAAAGATGGGAAAGTGTACTAATAACATAAACATGTTTTTTTACATAAGACTTAGAACTCCATAATTCCCTGGTATAACCAACAAGAACAAGCATATAGTTTTCAGTTACACAATCACTTGGTTGATCATTTGGTAATTTTGATCATAGTAGCTGGGATTATGTTCAGATGAAATTTTCATTCAGGCATTATTGATATATGCATATTCACATTTCCTATGCTGAGTCTTGCTGCCTTCTTACTGAGTATTCACTTTGCGGTTATTTTTTGAAATAATATTTTATTTATTTATTTAATTTTTTTTTTTTGAGGAAAATGAGCTATGACCTAACATCTGCGCCAATGCTCCTCTTTTTCTGTTGATGAAGATTGGCCCTGAGCTAATATGCATGCCCACCTTCCTCTATTTTATATGTGGGATGCCTGTCACAGCATGGATTGACAAGCAGTGCTACATCTGCACCTAGGATCTGATCTGGCAAACCCCAAAGCAGAACCAGTGAACCTAACTGCTGCACCACCAGACTGGACCCTGGGGTAATTCTTTAAATGTGAGAAACTATAAATTGCAACCCATTACTGCCATGAATTTTTAGAGAATGTAGTTATTAATGGTGCGTGGTAAGGACTAATCATCAATGATTCATCGCACTAATATAAAATTTTGAGTATCTGTCACTTTACTTCAGTTTGTTGACTCTAGATCTGGACCCGCTGCAACGTCACCTGACAAGCAAAACAAAGATGAGAGTTTCATGGAACGTTTCACTATTTTTAAACAGCAAAAGAACCACATCTTTTTAAGACTGTCATTACAGTATGTATGTATATATGAGCAAATGGGTCCCTAAAGATGGCTCAATAACTTATTTTCTTTTATGACTATAGTGAAAGAAAGCTGAGAAAAGAAAAAGAAATATGTGGAAGAGATTTTAGTATTTAGTATAAGTCACTGTTTAGAAGTAAGCATTTATCCAAAGAGATTTTAGTATTTAGTATAAGTCACTGTTTAGAAGTAAGCATTTATCCAAGATTCTTAACAGAAGAAATATTAATATTGATTGTGTTTACCAAATCTACTATAATGAACCTAAGCAAACTTAAAGACCTACAGCTACTACATATTTATGTCAATATGAAATTCAGTTAAATATCTCCACCTCTATCATACTTAACATATTATAATTAATAAATATGCAACTCTTAAATGTTATATGCTTACTATATTATATATTAGATACACAAAGTATTTAGATCTTATGTATACAAGTATTTATAACTGGTGTGTGATACATAAGATGTATTTAAAATGTAACACATGCAACTTTGTCCTGTGTGTTTTAAAATATACACTTAAAAATTAGGGGTGGTGCTGACCCAGTTGCACAGTGGTTAAATTCAGGTACTCCACTTTGGCTCTCAGGCTTTGCTGGTTCAAATCCAGAGCATGGACCTACTCACTGCTCATCAAGCCATGCTGTGGCAGGCATTCCACATATAAAACAGAGGAAGATGAGCACAGATGTTAGCTCAGGGCCAGGCTTATGCAAAAAAAAAAAAAAAAAAAAAAAATTAGGGGAAACAATTGTGGTTCAAATAGATCAAAATTAGCCTCCTACAATGACAGAGGAAAACTGAAACAAAGTAAGCTTTCACTTTAGTCCTTAAGTAAACAATCTTCCATCTTTTGTGTCACAACTTGAAAGTAACCAGTTTCCATGGAGTATACTTCCCCATATATTTCATAAAAAATATTTCATGCAGAAATGCTCTCACACTGAATGCTGTCCCCATGTTGTTGGTCACCCTGCAATGTTTATTAAGTATCACATCCTTGGTGAAGCTCTCTTATCCCTTCACAGTAGTATTGCCAACTAACCATTACACAAACATCAAATTAACAAGAAAATCATATCTGATCTACAACAGTGTTTCCTATAGAATTATAATGAATGTATTAAAACAGTACTAAAGGAAATCCACTTTATGTTTGAAGAACAAAGAAAATCTGTTTCATTTAAGGTCTCAAATGATATAGACACTTATGTAAGAAATCATTCATGATGTCTCATTGAGGGAGGGAAGTAGGGATTGGCAAATGTTTAAATGTCAGTTATTTTCCCAGAAAATTTTAGTCTCATAAGATGCTTCCCTCCTACATAACAATCACATTTAACCTCCCACCAAATTGTTAACATAATTCTGACATTTCGGCTATTTTCTTAATTTTTATTGAAACATTGGAAAGCTATTTTATTTTCTATGTGCTTCTCCACCTGGCTAGACTGTCTATCCAAAAGAAGAAACAGCACTTAGAAGAATGTCTTGCATTTTATAAGTTTTCAATATGTATTAGGGAAAAAGAATTTTTTGGAAAAAGTAGCACTTCTGAATGTATACAGAAAACCATTTGTGTCAATTAATACAGAGGAAATAAGACCAGTTGGAAATATTTATTTTTAAGACATTTATTTTAAACAGCTAATATTACTTTGAGTAAAAATTAAAAAAAAAAAAAAACTTATTCCCAAGTTTCACTGTTGTGTCAAAATGTGTTAAGGGGTAATTGAACTAATTTGTAGAATGACTTGAAATACAAATTTTCACATGAATATAAACCATCTATATTCATTGACACATACCTGAGTTTATAGTTGCCAAGTTTTCAGTCTTTTATTTCACAAATATTTTCTCCTCTTATCTACTATTTTATCTTTTTTATTTTTTTAAAGATTGGCAGATTGGCACCTGGGCTAACAACTGTTGCCAATCCTTTTTTTTTTTTTTTTTTTCTGCTTTATCTCCTGAAACCCCCCATGTACACAGTTGTATATCTTAGTTGCAGGTCCTTCTAGTTGTGGGATGTGGCACACCACCTCAACGTGGCCTGACAAGGGGTGCCATGTCCACTCCCAGGATCAGAACCCTGGGCCGCCACAGCAGAGCGCACGAACTTAACCACTTGGCCACAGAGCCGGCCCCTATTTTATCTTTTTTTAACTTACTTTTTTATGTTAAATTTTTAAATTGTGGTAAAACACACAAAAATTTTACCATTTAACCATTTTTAAGTGTAGAGTTCAGTATACTGCTCATTCACATTACTGTGAAACAGATCCCTAGAACTATTTTGTGTTTCAAAACTGAAACTATGTAACAATTAACTCTTCTTTTTCTCTTTCCCTCAAGACCCTGTCAACCACCATTTTACTTTTTGTTTCCATGAATTTGACTTCTTTAGATACTTCATATGAGTGGAATCATACAGTATTTGTCCTTTTGTGACTGGCTTATTTTGCATAACCTAATGTCCTCAAGGTCCATCCTCATTCTACATTTCAGAATTACTTTCCTTTTTATATGTATCACATTTTCTTCATACATTCCTCTATTGATGGACACTTGGATTTCTTACATCTCTTGAATATTGCAGATAGTGCTGTTGTGAACATGGTTTTGCAAATATCTCTTTGGGACCTCTCTTTCAATTTCATTGGATATATATCCAGACATAGGATTGCAGGACCATATGGTAATTCTAATTTTATTTTTTAAGGAACTACAATAGTGTTTTCCAAATGACTATCATTTTACTTTTCCAGCAACAGCATGCAGATTCAATATCTGCACATCCTAGGCAACACTTTTTTTTTTTTTCCGTTTTCAATAGTAGCATTCTAATTGATATGAGTTACTGTCTCATTGTTTTTCATTGCATTTCCCTTATGATTAGTGATGTTGAGTTCTTTCCATGTAGTTTTGTATATTTTCTTTTTTGAAGAAAATTTACTCACACTAAAAGAAAAAACAAAAAAACATTTCTCTTGTCCCCTTAACACTTCTTCTTGCAAAAACCAATCTGTTCTCTGTATCTACAAGCTTTTTGGGGGGATTCCATATATAAGAGGGGTCACACAGTATTTGTCTTTCTCTTTTCTACTTATTTCACTTGGCATACTAAGATCAAGTTCATGTTTTATTATAAATATTTGTATACATATCACGCTAGGACACTGGTGCTGGCCCTTCAAATTTATTAACACTTGTTTTGTGGCCTAACATATGATCTCTCCTGGAGAGTGTTTGATGTCCACTGGAAAAGATTGTTTTCTGTTGCTTTCAGATGGAATATTCTGTAAATGTCTATTTAGTACATTTGATCCAGCATGTCACTTAAGGTCAAGATTTTCTTAATGATTTTCTGACTTGATGATCTATCCATTGATATATGTGGGGTACTAAATTCCTGTACTACTATTATATTCTCTATATTCTCCCTTTAAGTCTGTTAATATTTGATTTATATATTTAGATGCTCCTATGCTGGGTTCATAAATATTTACAAATTTGATATTCCTGTTTTGGATTGATCCCTTTATCATTACATAACATCCTTCTTTGCCTTTATTACAATTTTTTATTTAAAGTATATTTTATCTTGCATAAGTATAACTACCTGAGGTTTCTTGTGTTTTTCATTTGTATAGAATAATTCCTCATCTTTTCACTTTCTGTCTTTGTGTGTCCTTATATCTAAAATATCTAAATCTAGAATATCTAAAGTATGTCTGTTGTATGAAGTAAATGGATTAGTCTTGTTTGTTCATCCTTTAAGCTATGCTACGTCTTTGAAGAATTTAGTCAAATTACATTTTGGCATATGTTTACTGCCAATTTTTTTAATTGTTTCCTAGCTGATTTGTAATTTCTCTTTGTTCATTTCTTCTCTCTTTCTCTCTTCCTTTTGTGTAACTCTCTTTAGAGGATGCTTGTATTTCTTTCCTTTTATCTTTTGTGTACTTTCTATAGATATTTGCTTGTGGTTACCATGAGGCTTACATATAACAGCCTATATCTATTACAGTCTCTTTTATGTCGAGAACAACTTAAATTTGATCCCATTCTATTCTCCATCGTTTTGTTTTTGATATCACATTGTACATCTTTTTATCTTGTTATCCATTAACTAATTATTGTAATCCTGGTGATTTTTACTAATTTTGTCTTTTTATTACATTGTCTTTCTCTTTTCTTAAGGAAGATTAGGCATGAGCGAACATTCACTGACAATCCTCCTCTTTTCTCTGAGGAGGACTGGCCCTGACCTAACATCCATGCCCATCTCCCTCTACTTTATATTTGGGGTGCCTGCCACAGCATCATTTGACAAAAAGTGCATAGGTCCATGCCCAGAATCCAAACTGGTGAACTCTGGGCTACTGAAGCACAATGTGTAATCTTTACTGCTGTGCTACTGAGCCAGCCCCTACATTTGTCTTTTAATATTCCTACTAGCTTTATATACAGTTAATCCACATGTTTAATAAATGTTTACTTATCCAGTGAGGTTTCTTTTTTCATATGCATTCTTGTTACTAATTAATATCTTTGTTTCAGCTTAAAGACGTCCCTTAATTATTTCTTGTAAGACTAGTTTAGTGATTATTAACTCCTTTAGTTTTGCTTCTCTGGGAAAACTCTTTATCTCTGTTTTAATGCTGAATGATAATTTTTCTGGGTAGAGTATTCTTTATTGGAAGTTTTTCTTTTTCTTTTAGCACTTTGAGTGTATCATTCCATATATATATTTATGTGTATATATATTTTGTATATATGTATATACATATGTATATACATATTATTTTTGTATTGATATATATTATATATTTTGTACAATATACAAATATTGATATGTATTTTTACATTTTCCTTACAAAAATGTCTGTTAAAGTTCTTTGATCATTTTTTAAATCCAGTTTTCTTGTTGTTGTAAACTTTTAGGAATTTTCTTTATATTCTGGATATTAATCTCTTATCACTACCAAATATTTTCTTGTCTTCTGTGATTTTCTTTTTAATCTGTGTATAGTGTCCTTTTCTGAAGGACAGTTTCTAATTTTTTCACTTCAAATTTTTTAAATTTCTTTTTGCTATGCTTTTTATGTCATAGAAATCATGCCAAGAAATCATTGCTAGTACCAATATTGTGAAGCTTTTGTTTTATATTATCATGTAAGAGTTTTATACATTTATATTTAAGTCTTTGATCTTAAGTTAATCTTTGTAAGTGATTTACGGGAGGCATCCAACTTTATTCTTTTACATGTGTAATATTCAGTTTTCCAACAACATTTTTGATAAGACACTTGTTTATCCATTGACTAATGTGGGTACTATGTCAAAAAACATTTGACTACATATATGAGGTTATTTCTTGGCTCTCTGTTCTATTACATTAGTTTATATATCTGTCTCAATGTCAATACCACACTGTTTTGATTACTGTAGTTTTGTAGTAAGATTAGAATCAAGAAATTTGAGATGTCCAGCATTCTACTTCTTTTTCAAGACTTTTTTTGGATATTTGAGGTCTCTTGAAATTCTGTTTGAATTTTCAGAAGGATTTTTCTATTCTTGTAAAAACATTGAGATTCTGATAAAGATTTCATTAAATCTGTAGGTTGTTGTTGGTAGCTTTGATATCTTAACAATGTTAAGTTTTCCAGTCTATGAACATGGAGTGTATTACCATTTATTAATTTCTTCCTTAATTTGTTTCAGTAGTCTTTTGTAGTTTTCATTACATATGTTTTTCACCTTCTTGTTTAAGTTAATTTCCTAATCATTTTGTTATTTTTGATGCTATAATAAATGGAATTATTTTCTTAATTTCCTTTCGAAGTTGTTCATTGTTAGTGTATTTAAAAGCAACTGATTTTAATGAGTTAATTTTGTATCCTGCTACTTTGTTGAGTTAAGATCATATCATCTGCAAAAAGAGAAAATTTAGTTCTTCCTTTTAAGTTTTTATGCTCCATATTTCTTCTGATTGGCTAAATGTTCTGCCTAGAACTTTCAGTGCTATGTTAAATATAAATGGAGAATGTGACATCCTTCCCTTGTACCTCGTCTTAGAGGAAAGTCTCAGTTTTTCACCATTAAATATGAAGTTGGCTGTAGATAATTCATATTTCGCTGTTATGAGTTTGAGACAGTCTGCTGAAGAATTCTCTTTTCTTTGATAGAGGTCAGTCTTTTTCTATTAACGCTTTCAACTGATTTGTTGCGACACAATCACATCACAAATGGTAGTCTGCTTTTCTAAAAATCTACTGATTAAAATGTCCATCTTATCTAAAAATACATTCACAGAAACATTTAGAATAATGATTGGTCAAATATCTGAGTACAATACCCAGCCAAGTTAACATGTACAATTAAATGTCAGACCATCTTAAAGTTATAACAATGTATTTTGAATTTATACTAGTTTAACTTCAGTAACGTACAAAGCCTGCCCCTATACAGCTCAATCCTCACTCCATTTTAATAATTGATGTCATAAAATTGCATCTTTATACATTGTATCTCCAAAAACATGGATTAGTAATTGTTTTTATGCATTAGTCACTTAAATCTTATAGAAACGAAAAGTGGAGATACAACCAAAGTTACAATAATAACCTTGACATTTGCGTGTGTTTTTACCTTTACGGAAATCGTTATTTCTTCACATGGATTTGAGTTACTGCCTACTGTGTTTTCATGTCACCTGAAGGACTCTCTTCAGAATTTCTTGCATGGTGGATCTAGTAGAAATAAACTGCTTCAACTTTTGCTTATCTGAAATTGCCATAATTTCTCCCTCACTTTTGAAGACAGTCTTACCGTGTACAGCATTCTTGGTTGATTTTTTTCTTTCTTTCAGCACTTTGACCGTATCAGTCAACTGCCTTCTCACCACCAAGGTATCTGTTGAGAAATCTGAGAATAATCTTATTGAGCATCTTTTGTGTGTGATGTTTTGAGTTCCTTCTCTCTTGCTTCTTTCAAAATTCTTTCCTTTTCTATGTATTCTGACAGTATGATTTTAATGTATCTCAGTGTGGATCTCTAAGTTTATCCTAAGTTTGTTGGGCTTCTTGGATGTTTAAATTCCTGGTGTTTATCAAATGGGGAATATTTTCTGACATAATTTCTACAAATAATCTCCCTGACCCTTTCCCTGTCTTCTCTCTTCTGGAATTTCCAAAATCCATTAAGTTAGTCCATTGGTGGTGTTCACAAGTCCTTTGACTCTCTTCACTTTTCATCAATCTTTTGTCTGTTCCTTAGACGCAATAATTTCGATTATCCCATCTTCAAGTTCCCTAAATCTTTTTTCTGCTCACCTTTTCTTTCTTGTAAAGTTGTTTTTTTTTTTTTTGATGAGGAGGTTTGGCTCTCAGCGGCTGCCAATCTTCCTCTATTTTGCTTGAGGAAGATTGTCACTGAACTAACAACATGTGTGCTAATCTTCTTCTACTTTGTTTGTGGCGTGCTACTACAGTGTGGCTTGATCAACTGTGTGTAGGTCCGTGTCTTGGATCCCAACCTGCACACCCTGGGCTGCCAAATTAGAGCATGCGAACTTAACCACTATGCCACCAGGCCAGCCCCTGTGCTCAGTTTAACCTGCTTTCAAATCCCTCTACTGAGTTTTTCACTGCATTTATTTTACTTATCTGCTTCAAATTTGGGGGGTTTTTTTACACTCTAACTTTTTATTGATATTTACATTTTGATCATGTATTTACATATATATTTATTTTTTTATGTCTTCCTTTAGTTACTCAAGTATCTTTCAGACAGTGGTTTTAAAGATTTCTCTAGTAAGTTCACCAACTGGTCTTTCTCAGGGGTCTTTTTGTTAATTTCTTTTTTCCTTTGAATGCTTCTGAGCAAGGAAGTATACAGAATCTTAAGATTAAAAATAAATTAGAGACTTATAAAAAGGCTTTGAGAGTTATAATTAATAAATATAATTTAAATTGGAATATAATTCATATACTATTAAAATTTACCATTTTAAAGAGTATATGTTAGTGGTTTAATTCTAGTAACTGTGCAACCATCTTTACTATCTAATTGCAAAACTTTTTCATCCCAAAAGGAAACTCTACCTCCTTAAGGAATCAGTCCTTATTTTCCTTTTCCACTACCCTCTGGCAACCACTACTCTGATTTCTGTGTCTACGTATTTTCCTATTCAGGACATTTCATATGAATGGAATAACAGCTTTTGTGACTGGCTTCTTTTACATAGCATGATATGTTCAGGATGCATGCATGGTTCCTTTTAATAGCTGAATGTTGTTTTACTGTTTATGTGTACCATTTTTGTTTATCTATTCATCCGCTGATGGGCATTTGGATGTTTATGCTTTTTCTACATTTTGGCTGTTATGAATAATACTGCTATGAACAATCAGGTATAAGTTTCTCTGAGAACATATATTTTCAGTTTTCTTACCTAGGAGTGGAATTGCTGCACCATAATAAAACTCTATATGTATCCCAAAAGACCTTAAATAACAGATGCCAACCAAGAAGACTTGGAAAAGGAATTAATACAAAATTGACTTTTTACCGTATTCTTTTCAATTGAGCCATAAATGTAATTAATAATCAGCCAATCCACGTAAGTTTTTCCTTCTAATAGATGAACCATAAGAACTTTTGTCAAGTAGTGATTAGAAATACAATCTTCCAGCTTTTTATAATGAAGTATGATTATTAGCGATTTGAAAATTGCCTAGATTTCAAATGTTCATTTTTAAATTACTGCGCTGGGTAAGGCTATATCAAAACAAGAAGGCAGACTTCTTTAATATTTTTACATTCATGCTTTAATTTTGAAAACTTGATACTCACCATGGCAACTTTACATGTTAAAATAAAATGTAGTTCAGAGCCTACTTCCTTTTAGTGATACAGTCTTGCCTACATCAGGAAAGAAGCTGAAAATAAAATGCTACAGAGGGTGTTCAAGCACCTCTCAAGTTGTTAGTTTTTACAACTCTTTAGGTAAAGAAAAGTTAGAAGAACCCCTGGCAAAGAAGTCATTCCATACTACAAGGGTTTTTTGAGTTAGAAGCAAATAAACAAGAAAGATAACTATTCGATCTTTTTTTCTGCATCCACAGAACACTACTCCACACCCTCTAGTATTGAGAAATAGAGGAAGATACTGGGGCAGATAATACAGTCACCAGAATAATGGTCACCAAACATATCTGTGCCTTAACCTCTGGAATTTACCAATGTTTCCTTGCTTGGAAAAAGGGACATTGCAAACATGATTAAGGATCTTTAGATGGGGGCCAGCCCAGTGGTGCAGCCATTAAGTTCACACACTCTGCTTCTCAGCGGCCAGGGGTTCTCCAGTTCGGATCCCGGGTGTGGACATGGCACCGCTTGGCACCGCATGCTGTGGTAGGCGTCCCACATATAAAGTAGAGGAAGATGGGCAAGGATGTTAGCTCAGGGCCGGGCTTCCACAGCAAAAAGAGGAGAATTGGCAGTAGTTAGCTCAGGGCTAATCTTCCTCAAAAAAAAAAAAAAAAGAATCTTTAGATGGGGAAAATATATTACTTAGGAGGACACAATACACATGAGCCCCTAAAAGAAAATCTTTCCCAGTATATTTCAGAATGAAAAGGAAATATGTGGTTACAGAGATGCAATGCTGCTAACTTTGAAGATGGAGGCAGGGGCCTATGAGTCAAGAAACATAGGGGTCTCTAGAAATGGGAAAAAAGCAAGACATGGATTCTCCCCTAGTCCTTTCAGAAAGAATAGAACCCTGCTGACATTTCTATTTGTACCCAGGGAGATCCATATTGGATTTCTAACCTCCAGTACAATAAAATAATAAGTGAGATTTGTTTTAAGTTTGCAGTAACTTATTATTATAATGATAGAAAATTAATACATATGGAATTAGAAAATTTATCAGCCTGGAAGGGACTCACAAATTATTTACTACTGCATTTCCCAAACTATTCTAGGATCAAATAGGTCTGAGAAAATTGTATGTGCTAGTCATATATTAAGTAATCACATTAAACAATCATCACGAGATAATTGAGAAATCCTGCATAGGGAAAAATTCAACCCAGAGTATCTCCAAAATACACTTGCTATAGTCCAACCTCTTTTTCTTTTGATTTTGAGAATGTCTTTCACATCCCTCAGGTTCCTCAAAAAATAGTTGAGAAATGCTGAATCAACTCCTCCTGCTCAGCAGAAAGCCTGAGGCCCATAGGAAGAAGTGACTCACCAAGATGGCACCTTGAGAACACAAAGACACTACCCTGACCCCACAGTCGCTGTCTGGATCCCTATCTGGGATGCTACATTGATCCCCTGATAAGAGAAAGACAGAGTTTCCTGTTGCCTGTGTTTATGAAAATTAGACCTCTGGTGGAAGAAAGTGTCAGGTGAGATTCAAGCAAATAAAACTCATAATGGATAAAATTATTCGCTCAAAAATAATGTGACTGCTTTAGCAGTAAACAAATTTGATTATTTAAGATCAAAGACTTCAATAAACCACTAAAGATTCACTAAGTTTTTTTTTAAAGATTTTATTTTTTACTTTTCTCCCAAATCTCCCTGGTACATAGTTGTATATTCTTCGTTGTGGGTCCTTCTAGTTGTGGCATGTGGGACGCTGTCTCAGCGTGGTTTGATGAGCAGTGCCATGTCCGCGCCCTGGATTCAAACCAATGAAACACTGGGCCACCTGCAGTGGAGCGCTCAAATTTAACCACTCAGTCATGGGGCCAGCCCCAAAGATTCACTAATTTTATATTAACAAGAAGGAAACAACAAAATATTTCCATACAGTGATTTAGCATGTTCCTAAACACCTAATTCTAGCTATCAAA
Source organism: Equus quagga (assembly GCF_021613505.1). NCBI lineage: Eukaryota > Metazoa > Chordata > Mammalia > Perissodactyla > Equidae > Equus > Equus quagga. The sequence goes on along the minus strand of NW_025793551.1, from coordinate 1,654,580 downwards.
ATCCATTGTTCCAAGTTCTGTTTTTCATATATGTTCATTTTAGAAGAAACATTCAATACTGTTTTCCTTAACAGCAATTAAATAATAACTTCTCCATTCCTACAGCTTTTCCAAGAATTTCTTTCCACTGTCCCTTAATATTTTTCCTAAACATTATCCACATCTTTTCCTAGAATAGATAAGTGAAAATTTTTCTTTCAATTGTTTCAAAAAAAAATAGTAAAAATAAATGTTACAACTAATAAAGATGACGGCATTGAATATTTAGTGCTGAAGACTGGGCTAAGTGCTTCACATTAAAAATCCCTTTAAGATTTACAAGTAATTGAGGTAAATATTATTATTAATATCCTTACTTTACAGATGAACAAACTACAGCATGGAGAGTTTAGGTGCTTTGCCCAAGGTCACACAGCAAGTGATGGAGCCTGGATATGAACATATTCCAATTGCATAGACTCCTTCTAGAGAATTAAAAAGGCTTGTGGAATTCATAATACCAGAATTTTCCAAAAAATCATATACAGTTTCTAAACACTGTCAATAATCAACAGGTAAGCAAAGCCAAAAACAAAAACAAAGCAGAGCACCCTCCTAGCAGTCAAAAATCAATGCTACAAACTGAAAATCTTGCACTTTTACACAGATAAGTACCCCAACCACTACCACTTAGTTCATCCCTTTGCTGTAGTTCACACATACTTTTAACAAGATTGGGCATGTGGTTTTCCAGAACACCATAAATTAGAAGCAGCAAATTAGAATTGGAGAATTTGCTAGCATAAGCATCACAGAACAGCAAAATATGAAAGGTTTTAAGTCCAGCAAATGAATAAAACTACAAAAATGAGCAAAATACCTCAATTATAATTTCTAAGGAAATGTATTTACTCATCATATTGAAGAAAACCAGAAACAATTATAAATTCAAATAAGTTTTTAGCTTTCACAAAAATCGTATGAGGTTCACATTCATAGATTTCATGTATATATTTGGAACAAATGCATGAGTGAGAAAAGAAAGACTCCTAGGGCCATATTATTGCAGTTGTCCTTGAGATATTGCCACAGAGGAAAATACTTTATGCTTTTTAAAAATATTCATTTTTAAATTATTCTTTATTTTTCCATATTTTGAAATTATAAATTATTCAATATTTTTTAAATTATTCATTTTTAAAATAGAGAAGAGAGTAAAATAACTGACATCAAAAAGCAAGAAAAGCAAAAACATAAATAATCTAGAAATGTCATAGCCTCTATGTGAAAAAGTAGTGAATCCTAGGTCAAAATAGCAAATTCCATTTTACTTTATAAATTGAACTTATTAATAAATGAAATAGTTGTTAATAGGAAAGAAAAAACTTTTCTATTGAAATTTTGTTTTCTTTAGTGGGACCTGTATCAACATACGACATTTCCAGCAGAGTCATCCATATTTTAAGACTCTACAACTTAGGAAATGCAGTCATGGAAAACAAACAGAAAAAACAGACCATTTTTATAGAACTAGTCATCAAACCCTGGAAGACTGTCCATGGGGAATTAGCATTAACTTCCTCTCAGAGATCTGAGAGGAATTCCAGCCACAATAAATGAGCATTCTGTTGATCAGGTAGGCCAAATATATCACTTTTCATTCCTGAAAAGTGAGACAACATAATGAGATGAATTTTGTAAAACCAGAAGACTGATGATTTTTACTTAATGACTTCATAGATATCACCCACAATCTTGCATGAAAAATTTCTAAAGTCCTTTCATGAGCTCCAATGTACGTAATTAAATAAAATGGAAAAAACGATTGAAACAGAAAATGTGATCTACACTTTGCTTTCTCTTTTTACTTTCTTACCACTTTGCCTCCTCCCCACAAATAAGATAGTGCTAATTTTCCTAAATTACATTCATGCAACTACTCGCAAAAGAAATCTTTATTGCCTTAAATATACAATTCACCAATAAATATATTCATAAGTAAATATAAACCTTGGACAGAATTGGCATTCACAATTATTTTCTATAGTCCCCTTAACTCATCTATTTTGCATTTTATGATCTTCCAATTCCTTCTTTGTAATCACTATCTCCTTAAGCTTGAAAGATTTACCTTTCTTCAAGAATTATTAATTCCCTATTCATTATTAATTCATCTCCTCAAAGCATTTTAGAATCTTACTTATTTGCATATTTTAAATACTTACTGTGTTCCATACAATGAGGTTAAGGAAAGTGATACGTACTTTCCAAGTATGTCCATTGTTTAGTTTTCATGCTAATCCTAAGTGGATTCTATTACTGTCCCATTTTTACAGTTGAAGAAACTGTCACTCATCTGTAACCTAAGTAACTTAAGTAAATTATCAGTGGTAATTCAACTGGTGATGAAGCTGGGATCATGTAAGTCTAAGTCCCAAATGTTAACCATTATTACATTGCTTTCTATAAATATTTTCTTCTAGAATTTAACTTGTCAATTGTGGAGTATCTATTTAATAATATGTGTACACTACACAGTTATAAGTATCACTTAAGAAATCAGAGATCCAGCTATAAGATCAATTGTCTTTGAGTATATACTCAGTATTTGCTTTTCTAATCTAATATTGGTAGACAATTCATCAATTACCTCTTGTCACTAGTTACAAATTTGTGTTTTAGTTGAACAGATTATAGAATAAAATAATAAATCCATGTTTTGTACAGGTTGAATAGCAAAAACCAACATGGATTTAATAGCCAGGTCATGATACTTTTAGAGAGAGATAGATGTTAGTGGTTGTTTAGGCAAAGATTGCTAAAAACATGGGGACAATACAACTAAACAGACAGTTAAAAGGTTCTGAAAAAGAAAGAGTAATTCAGGTTCATGTATGAAAGAAAGCAGGAATGGGCTAAAAGCTCATGTGAAAGAAGAATACCATAATACGAAGAAAGGATATTTCTGCATGGAATGGCATAGGTAGGGCAATATATTCTGTGATCAGCAGGAATTTTGTAAGAATATGTATTTAAGTGTGCTATCTAGTGTATGATAAGTCTCTTGTCTTACCTTTCAGATCATCAGTAAAGGTATTGCTACTGTGATAACCTTGAGTTTTAGTTGCTTTGATAACATAGGTTTCAGGAAGTCAAAGAAAAAGATATTTTGTCCCTTCTTTGAGAGGACACAACAATGGAGATCAACGGGGAACAGAGGACACAACTTCAATGAAGGCAGAAAACAGAGCATTGGTGATTCTGAAATTATAACCCCTAAGAAACAGTGACATAACAGGTTCTTAAAAGTAATCTTGAATATATCAGCATATGCAGTCATCTAATTTACTGACTTAAAAACAGCCCAGTGAAACTTTTTAACTGTTAAGCCTGTTATTACCCATAATGAAATACTATATGTACTAATCATAATATATCATCTTAAAATTGACAGATTGCTAAAAATTCGTGATACAAGGATTTTTAGTTACACTCAACATGTTTTTCATTCAGAAATATGATTGGTTGTTCTCAATGCTTTGAATAATATAAATTGAGCTCATACTTGGAAGAAATATGAAAAATCAGGCATCCTTGGATTTCAAGCAGACACTCCAGCACCTTCAAAGGTATATGTTTTATTCAAGTTTGGTATTCTTTCTATTATGCTTTTTGTGTCTCTGTATTTTCTGTTTAACAGATGCAAATGTATTCCACATTTCTCATAGATTATGCTGTCTAGAATTCATTACTTCTTCAGTTGAACCATAATTGAATTAATCTTTGAATACTTAACTGAAATTTTTACTTTTTAATGCAGCAAAGTGTTTGTATTTCTTTACATTTTAGTTCCAGAGCCCAAAAGTGCTTTCTAAAACCAAAACTCACAGTAAAAGTTTATTTTAATTACTTATAAATGAAAGTTAAAGTATTATTTTCAGGCTATAATTTACTACTTTGAAAAACACTTTAAGTACCTCAATAACTTATTTTAAAATAGAATCATTAGCTAAATGTTTCCTGCATATTTTTCCTTATTAATACATTAAAAAAAAACCTTATTGTGGTTCATGCATCAGTATTATTACCATTGTATTCACCTTCTATTAAAAAAAGTTTAGATTTTCCCACTTAACGGTTTTAAAAATGAGTGGATAAATTTGGGCCAGGAAGCAATGTCCAATTTTTAGGATGCTTGGAGTTTGCTTTAGATCCCATGTATCTAATTTGTGGAGGAATTACAATGCAGTATCTAACAAAAAAGAAAATATCATTGACTATGAATAGAATCATTTAGGTAGAAATCATTCCAAATTCATTGGAGAATAAAAGAACCCCTAAAATCCAATAGGGTTAGAACATCTAGGACTAAATCCTGCTTATTTTTTAATCCATTTTGGTAATTTAATTTACATAATAACTTTTCTTAAATGATTAGTCTTTGTTTTTAGCAGTAGCAACTCCCAGTAGACAGTACAAGAAACACTTCCATGGCTCCTTGTTCTAAAAGTAGAAAATAACGATAAATGTCTTAATGATCTGAACTTTTAGAGCCAACCATGTTCCTTAAATCATTAATTATAAATTACATTTCGTTTTTGTAATCCTAAGTGAATATACAGGCTGGGTAGGTACAGGGAAATGGTATTCTAAATTACAGAACAACAGATCACTCATTTCTATAAATTTCTTTAGCTTATCTGAATGAAAAGCATATTTACTTTCTGTGACTTCAGGAAGAAAGCATTGTGCTGAGAACTAGAAATTATACATTGAATGAAGTAACTTCACAAAAAATGTTCCAAAGCTTTTTCCTAGCAACAGACTATTAGGTATTATATGTATTTTATGAAGGACTAATTACATACATGTTTGAGATGAGGTAAGAAAAGCAGGTGTTGACTTATATTTCAGAACGATCAAGAAATGGGGACGTGGATTTTGTTTGCCTGCCTTGTTGGAACAGCCATTGCTATGCCCGTAAGTATAAATCAGCATCCTATTTCACAAGCTTGAATGCAAAAATTGGCCTCATTGTTGGTAAATTTTGGGGTTTAAATCAATACAAGATCATGTATCTTCAAATGTCTCCATGTTTAAGAATAAATTTGAAGAGCTAGTTATAAAAGAATAGATTCTCCGATGACTCTGCCAAAGATTTTGATTGAATACAGCTGAGGAGGGATCCAGGACTCTGTGTTTTAATAAGCCCCCCAGGAGATTCTGTTCCAACAATTAGCTTGTAAACGTTATTGCCCATCTGCAGAAGGAGGAAAGTTTTGTAAGGGATCCTTAAAAGGGCTCCAGAGAAATGTTTAAGCAGCCTTAGACAAACACTGCAAAAACATCAGTCTTCTCTACAACCCAATTTCTCACAAGTGTTTAAATTTCTCCGTACTCTCCAAACTCCACTGCTGTTTTCCTTCAGAGGGGAAGAATTCTGTGTTAGGAATTCCTTTATTGAAGCATCTCCCTGTTCTGAGAGACCACGTCACTTTGAGTTCATCTCTTATGACTTGTATATGGTGATGCCAAATCCTACCTATGTCCAATACATATGGATATATTTTACATTCAAATATACCAAGGACCAGGAATCTGATCCATTCTTTCTAGACATAGGTACATAAGGTCAGAGAGCTTAGATCACAAACAGGCAAAGCAGGATCCATCTACTTTACAGTGGCATAAAGAGCAGTTGATACAACCAGAAGCCAGCAAAACTTGCATATCTGCCTCCTCTCTTCCCTTCTCAACCACAAGACCAAGACTGTGCTTTGCCTTCTTGAAATCCTGCATGGTGCCAATTTCTTGTTCCCTAAGTGGTCCCTTACCACAAATTCAGCGCCTTTTCCGTTCCTCAATTCAACACCCTTACTCTCTAAGGGCTGTATATCAAGAAAATATAAGAATGATAGTTACCTAACTAAAATACTTCACGTTCAAATGTGTGACTAAACTCTTTTATGAAATACGAGCATTAAAGATAAATAAATTCTTAATTAATTTGACATCTAAGGGAGATATTCTGCACCATTCTCTATCCTTTCTCTCTCACCCACTCCAGCACCAATACAAATTGCACAACACAGGCATCGGTCATTCGGCCTCCACATTTGAAAAGACAGTATTGATTTAGATAATTACTCAGTGTGCTTTTCACTTTGACCTTTAACATTTTTCTGTCATAAAAACATTGACAGGGTAATAAAAGTTGGCCTAAACTTCATAAATCAACTTCTATTTTTCATAGGATTTATAATGTTTCTACTTTACCCATCTTGTTCTCACATACATCAATAATGCCCAAACAATTGTTTCTTTTGTTGTTGTTGATGTGTTATTTACTTTGCATGCCACTTCTGAGGACTAGCTAAGTATTTGGTAGTTAAGAATAGTTAACTGTCTTTGATAGTTAAGTATTTATCCATGTTATGATCTGTAATGAAAGCTATTCTCTTCTTGGTGGTATTTTATAATTCTGCAAGAGACTCATACCTCTCTCCCAGACAAAGAGTGAGTTTTGTTAACAAGGAAAATAGTGGGTAGGATAGGGGAAGATTCACGGACAACATGGGGTGTAGGGTGAAGGGGATCTTCAAGATTACTGGAGAATAAATGTGTGCTAGATTCTGCTTCCAGGTCTCCCATCATAAGACTGCAACCCCTGAGAAAGTCATTTAATTTTCTGGACTTTAAAATAAGAGAGCTCTTCTCCTACACAATGTACATGTTCAACCTAAAAGCAGACCTCAAATATATTCTGCACTACATCAGTTTTTTAAAGTAACTTCAATCTCTCTTAATGTGAACAATTGCATATTGACTTAATCTCTTCCTTTCTCCCTCTCCCTCTTCTTCCTCTCCTTCTTTTTCTTCTCCTTTCTCCCTTCCATATAAAAGCTACCACCTCATCCTGGGCACCCTGGTTATATCAACTTCAGCTATGAGGTAATTTTTCTCTTTACTAATTTTGACCATTGTTTGAGTTAACAATGCCCTAGGCTCCGTAAAGAATAGTGTGTTTATCCTTTATTCAAGATGTTTTTCCATTCCTCTTGTTCAGTTCCCACTACCAGTTTCCTAGTTTAAGCCCTGATACATCGCTTCAAGCCTGCATTGTCCCATCACGCTCCTACTCGGCCTCTCTGGCTCAGTTTCATCTCCTTACATGGCTATAAAATTATCCATTATGAACTACCACTCATGGGGCTACATTGTAGGGCAGAAAGTGAACTCTGGCTGAATAGCTTTGTTCTATCCTAGCCCATAAAATGTGGTGATCAGGTAAGATGTTATTTTAGATTCTTTCCAGCTGGAAAACTCCTGATTCTAAAATGTTCACCTATATATGTCTCATTTGTCTTTAGTGAAAGATTAGTGAAGAAGTGGTCTATGAGACATTCTGCAGAGCAATGGAAAGTGTGAGATGTCTGTAATCTGGGCTCAAGGCTCTCCTCAATCCCATACTAACCATGTGACCCTGGGCAAGTCATCTTCATCTCTAGAACTTTGGTTTCCTCATCTGTAGAAGGGAATTAATGCCCACACTTCAAAATATTGTTTGTGGAGCAAAATTGTTATGGAATATAAAGAATAGTTGCTCAAATATTACATGAGCAAAGTTAGTAATTGATTTCAAATGCTGTACTACCATATGAAGGAGTCTCCAGATTTGCGATTAACTAACTATATACTGCTTAGGAAGAAAGGAAACTATTCCTCTTTCACAGTTTCAAGGAAGAAAGGAAACTATTCCTCTTACACAGTTTCAAGCGACAATCTGTGAGTCTGTTTACTCATTCACACTGAGGAAAACTTTAAGTAGTTTAGCAAGCTTCTCTTTTAAACCTTAAGAGGTTGACATATGTGAAAAGAAAAATTGTGTTTCTAGGATGATGGACAATGTTTCTGCCTCCTTTATGTTTTCATTATGACCTGAACTCAAAAAAGGATATAATTAATGTTATGTCACATTTATTTTTTGTGTTTTGTTCTACTCTTACAAAGAAGAACAGGAGATGTGGAATTAAACAGAAAGAACACTTTTGTAAACTCAGTCAAGCTCATGAACCTCTTTAACTCTCTGTGGCCTTGTCTATAAAAGTAAACGTGATCATACTTCCTTCAGAGTATGAGAGAAAAGAAAAAGAAAAAGAAAAATGTGTGTGATCAATGCAACATAGTGCCTAACACATAGGAAGCACCTGACAAATGTCTAGCTTATTCTTTTTTCCATAGAACTCATATTTTCAGGCTATCAATATAGATGATTTCATTAGTCTATAGTTCATGTAAATAAATTTAAACACATATATTTTAATGTCTCTTTCTCTTAAGGTGCTTACCCCTCTGAAGTGGTACCAGAACATGATAAGACAGCCGGTATGTAGAATTTTGTTCTTTATTCCCTTCAAATATTAAGTATGGATTTCAATTCCTATTTTAAGTGAAATAACATATTTATGCCACATACAGACATATTGGGAAATCTAGTTTGTAAAAAGTCATGTCTGTGTACATAATTAGAAATATTTTCCCAGAAAGAATGAATAAACATCCATATTATGATAATGATATAATAATGAATCACAAAGAAAACATTGCTATATCTCCAGCAGAGAGTCAATGGACCCAATGGTAAACCTGACTCTTTTTTTCTCACCAGTACCCTTCCTATGGTTATGAACCCATGAGTGGATGGCTGCACCACCAAATCATCCCTATGCTGACCCAGCAGAATCCCTCAAATCACGCCCTGCAGCCTCATCACCACATCCCCATGGTGCCAGCCCAGCAGCCTGTGGTCTCCCAGCAACCAGCAATACCAGTTCCTGGCCAACACTCCATGATTCCAAGTCAACACCACCAGCCAAACCTCCCTCCACCTGTCCAGCAGCCCTTCCAGCCACAGCCTCACCAGCCCATCCAACCTCAGCCACCTATGCACCCCATCCAGCCCTTGCCACCACAAGCTCCTCTGCCTCCAATATTCCCCTTGCAGCCTCTGGCCCCCATGCTTCCTGACCTGCCTCTAGAAGCTTGGCCAGCTACAGACAAGACCAAGCGGGAGGAAGTGGTGAGTATACCTTGAAGCCACTACAACACCTGTGAAAATAGTAAAGCAATATTGGCCCTCAGAGTTCTAGTCTCAAACAATCCAAGGTCTACAGTTTCAGTAGATTCAGGTCAATGACTCTATTAGTCCAAACATGTGTTGTAACTTTATATTATAGATGAGCTTATTTATCTATATGGCATGTTTATTGTGTGTTCAAAATCTATGATTATTTTGAATTCCAGCCACAATATAGATTACTGAAATACATTCATTTTAAGGCCAACTGCATAAGGGAATATCAGATCTCCTCATCTTTCAATGGTTTGACTTGCAAGAGTAGGCTAGAATTACACAGAAAGACACGAAAAAAGTAATTTTCAGGGTAAGGAGATGCAAATATCAGAACGGTCTAAAAAATGGTAGATAGAAAATCTAAAGACCTTAGAAAATGTTACCTGTGTTAGTTATTTAACATAATGTAGATTTTTGGTGTAACTTGGACGCAGCTAAACTAGAAAGACTTTTAGATTCCATTTTATTGCTAAGATTAAATAGATCAAACTTTAAGAATTTTTCACAATTTAGCTCAAAATCTCCTTCCATTATAGGAAGTTTTTTTCTAAATGAATGAGAAATAACCAATAAGATAAACTGCATCCATTCCCATAAACCCTCAGTCCTGTATATATATGAGTTTATTTAATTCTACAGTTTATAAATTCAGTTAGCAATTTGCTACTTAGAGCTATGAGAAGTGAGGTAGAAATTACCTACAGGAGTACCTAGGACACATGGGTTCTAGTTTTGGCTTTGCTGCAAGAAGGAGATGGTATTTTGCAAGTTATTTCACATTTATGGGTGTTTTCCTATCTCTAAAATGGGGGGAAGTGACTGGATCACTTAATTTTAAAGGCTTTGTTCAAACATTTGTACTCGTAGTAGAAATAATAAGATAATTTTCCCTCAAATATTATATTATATGCAACATGAGCTTTCATAATTGTGAGTATATTTATCAGGAATATAGGACAGCATTTTTGAAAGTTGATTGTATCCCAAATATTGTCATATCCATAGTCAATTATTTTTGGCTAAGCTACATGTTCTCTCATTATAAAGAAAATACGTTTTTTATTCATTTATTAATAAATGAGGCAATGGACTTCACAATGTGTTCATACCATGTCAAAGCTATTTATGAAAAGATGACTGAGGAGGTAGTTTAAATTTTTTCAAACTTAGTTTCCGCATGTGTAAATTGAGAATGTAAATGAATACTTCCTTAGAGTTGATTTTGAAAATAAAGTGATTAGCTGAGACTCTGGCAGGCAAGAAGTACTCAGAGAAAGATAGCTGTATTATTTTAAAGTTGTATAATTGGTTTTAAGTGTCCTGAAGGCAGGGACTACCTTCATGGGAACCTCATATGTAATGACAATTCAATAAGGAATTTTTGGCGATTATAGAGTTCAACTTAACTTAGGGTATTTTTTCAGTAAAACCGAAGCTATATATATTGTTGTACATAGCACTGTCTAGAAATATTTGTAAATTACTTTAAATGTTCCTTTTGCTATTTTTTTTCAGGATTAAAAGACTGGAATATGAGAGAACTAATCTAGATATTTCAGTTGCTTTTAGGAATGACACAAGAACACAATGATTTGTGCCTACAGTCAGTTTACTAGTAAAATCTGTAACTAAAAATAAATATCATTAGAAGCCAATAAAGTGTTTTAAAAATTATCCATGTACAGTTTTTGAATTAAATGTAAAATTTCATGTTACTTGAGTGAACATGCAATTTACAACCTACAAACTGATAGTTTGGCAAGCAAATAATACTATTTCTTTTCAGAAAAAAATTTAATTATGCTATGTCAATTCTTTTTTCCTTTTAGTTTACACATGAGTTCTAATAGTTGATAAAATAAAAGAAAATGACAATTTACAGTCAGTGAAACCGAACTCTTAAAAAATTCTTTGTTACAAAATGAATTTGTATTTGGAACACTAGTTTTATACTCACATCAGTTTAACACACTAAATTTAAAATTACAGAATTAGTGGGCCAACCCTAGCGGCCTAGTCGTTAAGTTCAGTGCCCTCTAGTTCAGCGACTCGGGCTCGGTTACTGGGTGCAGACCTATGCCACTTGTTTGTCAGTGTCCATGCTGCAGTGGCTTACATACAATGAATGGAAGATTGGTAGAGAAAAGAAAGGAATGGTTATTTGGGTCCCAAATTATTCATATCAACAATCCACGTCTGAATAGTGTATCAAAAAAATCAAGACCAATAAAGTCCACTACCAATAACATGGCCATGTGATCAAAAAAAAGAAAGAAAGAAAAGAAAAAGGGAAAACACCCCAGGGGCCAATGTTTCTGTTCTTCTTGCTAATCCAACAAAAACTAACATTGTTAAAAATAGCTCAACATTGTCAGAATACCCGAACACACGTTTTCCTTTTCAAAGAATTTTTTCATCCTTTGACTTTGTGGAATGTGGGTTTTCTGGAATCAGTGTGTTAACTCTCCACACAAGTGCAAAAATGGCTTCCTGGTGTGGTTAGGTGTGCAGACTCTGCAAGCAGATTGTCTAGGTTCACAGTCATGACCTTTGCCACCAGTTGGGAAATCTTCGACAAATTTCTTAGACTTTGTGTGCCTCAGTTTCATCAACAATAAAATGTAACAATATTGTTAATGAAGCACAGTTCATAAACCACATTGGCTACAGTTCTTCATTCAGAAAGAAGGCTTCTTATGTTTCTGTAGACCCCTCAAGGGAACACTACTCAGGTAGACCCAAAGGTGATGCAGAATTTCGGCATAGAAGGGCACTTTAAGATGCAAAAGTTTCTAAAGTCTAACACACCTCTTGTTTATCTGTGAGCCATTTCTGACATATAGCCACATGAAAATCACTTACTGATTGTTATCCTCCATTTTGCCTTAGAAGCGTGATCACATATCTTCTATTACCTGACACCCCCAGATACAGTTCTTCAAATCCCTGAATTCTACAGTGCCTGTTACGATGCTGGAATGGTTAAGCTGTGAGATTTCCTAGGATATGTTGAGCATTCCTGCATATTAAGCAATGGTTTGTTTCCACTCCAGTAAGCAAGCTTTTTGAATTAGACTTAGACAAGTATTTGGAAATTGATCGCTATGTTTAATATCTGCTCAATGAACCATCATCAGCTTTAAAAGCCAATGATTCCGTAATGTAAAATTAATAATAATCATCCTGAACGTTTATCAATCTCCTGTTACATTCCAGATATTTTTCTAAGCAAATGTCACATATTATCCCATTTACTACTCATGACCTTATAGAAGTCGATCCGTCTCCATCCTCATTTTATAGATGACATGTTTTCTAAACTCTAAAAGGAATTCAAACACTCTTTAAAACATGCACACATTCTGCTTTATTTTGAATAAACACCGTTTGAAATGTAAACTATTTTTTTTTCTTTTTGTCCAGGACTCTAACTAAAATTACTTGCATCTATTTATAACAGCAAATATGAATTCAATTTGATCAAAGTCACAACTTTTGTCACAATTTTTGCTGTTTATTTGACTTTCCAAATATGTGCCTAGTAACTAATATTAACTCAGTCAAACGAAGCTCTGATGTAATAACAGCTTTTCAGTTGCCTACAAAAATTGCCTCTTTTGGTAAAGTAGCACAGCAGAGAAAGAAACCTCTGTAAAAATGGACAAACATCACCAACTAATTCTGGGAAAGCCTACTAGGTTAGCATTGCCATGGTAATCAGATAAAGCCATATATGCCAACTGTGTGCAGCCACTTAGATTGACCAGAGGCAGACACCTAGATTTCTTCAGAGAAAGCTGTAGTAGGAAACAATAATGCCAAACTTGAAAATCTAGGCTTCACCTTCACCTATTTTCCTTCCAAGGTAATCCAATGAGTGCAAACTTAAGACATATGAAAAGACAATTTAGAATAGAATTCTGAAATTCAAATGAATGGCCAGAAGAGAAAGGCTGCTGATACATTCTTAAAAAGGCATTGAATCAAGACTAATCGGATAGAGCACAAACTCTTTAAATGGCAATTAATGTCCAGATTAAAATATGTGAAAAAAATCATATATCCTGATGTCTTCCTGCATGTAGTCTCCACAACTGTTAATGACTGAGGCAGCAGGCAAACTGTGTCATACCAGAGCATTCTGACAAGAAAAGGAAATCTTCATTATGGGTACAGCAAAGTGCAATAACAAATGTTTATAAAGTCCCACTTTCTTCCTAGGTGAGGAACTTGGGCTCATTCTGGCTTCAACAAATCATTCTTCTTAATCTGAAAATAGATACAATAGAACATTTTAAAATCTATTTCTGGGGCCATCCCCATGGTATGCTGGTTGGGTTCCCATGCTCCACTTTGGTGGCCAGGAGTATGCAGGCCTGCATCCTGGGCATGCAGACCTGCACACCATTCATCAAGCCATGCTGAGATGGTGTCCCACATGCAAAGTAGAGGAAGACTGGCACAGAAGTTAGCTTGGTTACAATCTCCCTCAAGCAAAAAAAAAAAAGGAAGATTGGTAACAGATGTTAACTCAGGGCCAATATTCCCCACCAAAACCAAATCTATTTCTTCTTAAAGATAGGTTTAGATTTTTAAAGTTTGTGGGAAAACAAGCCACAAAAGCAGTTTCTACCCACCACTCCCATTATAAGGGATGGCAAAGAGTTGATATTATGATGCTTATTGTTAAAGATAATAGCAATTATAAAATAAACCAAGTCTTATGTTATGGTGATTGCTTGTTTGTCTTATACCTTCTGAAATATATGTAATCATCACAACATAAGAGCTCTTTAGTACTACTCTAAATTAATGAGAAAAGATGTATTTAGACATTATTTCTATGAAATCACTAAGAAAACCACAACTAGAATCATAAAAAAAGAAAAAGATTTTCTATCTGGAGCTTAGAATTGTTATTAAATCCACCGTATCCAAATAGATTCGACTCAATTGAAACACAGAGGATTCTCACAGTAGCCTTCTCATAGCTGAAATTCAATAATGCCTACCCCATGATTATTTTTTCAGGGAAAGCATGTACTTTTTCTAGCAAAATAATCACTTTTAAAATTAGCGTATTGCCTACGGGGGTAGTTGTGCATTTTCGCCATCATAAGTAAAATTGAATTTATCGTACAATGCCAAGAAGAGAATATCGCAGTTGTCACTGGGTTAAAAAAAATCCAAAATTCCTCCATAATCTTCTTATCCACTAAGAAAATTACATTAGCATTCTTTGAACACTTTAATTATTAGTTCATTATAAATATTGTTGACATTTTTTTGTTTCCATATATTTCATTTTTCCAAAGTATTCTAGGTCATAGTGAATGAATAGCTGGGATATTATTTTCTTCAAGATAGTTAGATCTATTCTGCCTCATGTTTGTTTAAATATTTGTTTGAACCCATACAATCTGCTATTATGTCTGAAATTCAAAAGAAAGATTTGCTAGTAGCCCTAATTAGCTGCAATTCTGGGCTTCTGGGATTTGTCACATTTTGAGACCAACACGTAATTTTTGCTAAGTATGTATTTGCCTTAAAATATTCAACCTTTAAAACTGTTGAGATTATCCATCAATATCATTGCCTCCTGAAAGACATTGATGAAAAGATTGAGCATATTTTCCCATCTGAGAATAGGTACAGCTGCAAAGGAATTGTTCATTCTGTTCTAGAACGTGTATGAAAGATTATTTGCAGTGTACTCAATTGCTATGGGTGATGCCAAAGCTCTGAGACATATGTTACTTCTTATGAAGAAAAAAACAAAGGGAGAAATCAAAGGGTTAACAATTTTTATCAAAAACGGCTTACTTTCAACAACACTGAAAATTCAGACACTGCTCAGGTTTGTGTGTTTCTATGGAAAAGAAACTAGGATTGTAAATCTCAAGGAGCTACTAGGCTGATAAAATATATATTTATATATACAATATATAAAATGAATATTTATATTTATTAAATATATATTTCATGTTTTATGCAAATATGGGAGATTGGGAAATCTGTTTAAATATGAATTTAAAGGTTGTAAGTAAGAGATTTTTCTATACTCAAATAAATTTAAACAATTACATTGATTTCAGTGTATAACTTGAAATAAAGATTTTTTCATTTTAATTATGAAATGCTTTACAGACCACACAGATCCAAGATTAAACGAACTGAGCTCAGTGTAGTTCTGTTTCATAATGTCAGAAATGTTAAGGCAATATTGTGTTTTACACTATGAAAAATCAACTGAAAATTCAATTGACAGTAAGTTGTTGAGATGCAGATTTTGAACTTAGAAAAGAAAAAAAAAGTTAGGTTACCAACCAAAAGAAAACAATATTGTAACAGACAAAATCATTCCATAAAAATATACCAGAGTTAATTCTGTGGCAAAGTTCATTAGTTGAAAATATCTCTAATCTAGTTATCTCAGGGTAGAGTAGACTATCCACCTGGTATCTCACAGTGATTTCAAATGTAGTTTATCCAGTCCTGAACTCTTGACTTTCTCTTCTGATAAATAGCTTTCTACCCCAGCACCCCACATCTGAACAAACATGCATAAAACATTTACCATAATATGTAGCATTGTAGCACCTGCTCAAAAAATGTCACTGAGGAGGAGGAGGTGGAAGATGGTGATGATGATGATGATAATGTCAGAAACCAAGAAGTTTTTCATTATCTCATGTCCCAACTTAGTCCACTATCAAATTCTACCAGCTCTGCCTCCAAACTAAATCAGGAAGCTGACCCTTTTTCTCTGTCTCTACTTTTATTACTATATTTTGTCCTCATCATATTTCTCCTGAACAAATTTAACAGCTTTATGACCAACCTAATTATTTCCCCTTTGCCTAATTATTTCTCCATGGAGAAAGTAAGAGTGCTCTTCTTAAATATTAATCTTTATAACTAAGATATATATTGATTATCGGACATTCATTAAGCACAATGAACAACCTTAAGGTGGTTATTGATGTTACTTCCTTTCCATAGGCAAAGAATTAAACAAAAGGAGACTGGAATATCACAGGATTACTCTGCCTCTAAGCAGCAAAGCTAGAATTCACACCTCAGCAGTCTGGCTCCAGAATTGTATAGTTAACTGCTATGCAAATTACCCTGCCATATCCAAGCTTTAAAAATAACAAAAAACAAACCAACAAGCAAAAACCTTCAGTGGGCTTCATTGTACTTACAATAAAACTCATGTGGAGCTTCCTTATACTATAGGATCAGGGCTTCATTCTTTTCCCTCCTGTCTCTTGCAATTCTTTAACTTCGTTTTGTTTCCTCCCTATACTACAGCTAGAAACAAATAGGAAAAGCTCAGCCATGCTTAGAGGTTTCTGCTCATGTGTTTTCTATGCCTGAACTGCTGTTCCCAGGCTTCATCCCCTGCATTCTTTGCAAAAGAGCTGTCTCTTTCTGCTTCAGGTCTCTGTGTAAATCTCATGTCTCCTCTGATTTTCCCAATCTGAAGTCAACATTCGTTGAGGCTTCTCAGTCTCAATACTCTGTTGTTTTTCTTGATAGCTCTTACCTCAACTTGTAATTATTTTCATACGTTTATTGACTGTGTCTTCCATTGAATGTAAACTTCAAGATGATAGATATCGTGTCTGCCATTATTTACTTCAATCTAGTATGATGCATTACACATAGAAAATGCTGCAAAATTTCAAAGAATGATTAAAGTGAGCTGAGAATGCTTTGGTGATATGATGCATTAACTTTAGGTTCTCTAGCTAAGGGCACAGGAACAACTTTATCAGAACAATTTTTTTTTTTTAATCAGAAGTAGTATCCTGGGTTTCAAGATATTTTAAGCATTTATTTTTAAGGCCTATCACCACAGGACGCACTGTGTCATTACAAATTGTTCATTTAAACATTTTTATAATTTTCACTTTGACATGATTTGTCAATGAGTAATCTATGAAAACAATTTCTGAAAAAAAAACCAGATGCATTGGACATTCATTCATTTCTTTTCTGGCTGTGATTTTAGGTAATCACTGTAAATGTTCAGGAACTTTTGCTAAAAGAAAAAATTTACACTAAAACTTATTTTTATATGTAATGAAATTTTTAAAATAATAATTCATAATTAATGAGATTGATGCATCCTCTGATTACAGACATATAGTTAAGTTTTAAAATTTCTTTGGGAGTCAATAGTTTTTTTAGCTTCAGGCATTTATGTGTACACCTGGAAAGACTGAGAAGACTAGACCCTGAATCAGAAAACAGAGATTTAGTGCCCAAAATGGACTAGCTGTATTTCAGTTCCAAATTGAGAAAAACATAATGTCTGGGATCCAGGAACCAGCCTTACTGGAAACTTTTCAGAAAATTCTTAGGAAAAATTAAATTTGAAAATTAATATATGCTGTATTAGAAAAAGTTATATAATAGAGACCTACTACCTAATCTTTAAATTTATTCTATAATGCTGATAATTCAAGATAACATTTCAGATGAGAGAAAAACATACAATATTAACATACTACGTTTACTGAGTGTCCAGAAATTCAGATTGTAAGTAATAGTTTTTGTAAAATAAGTCATCTTTTGTTGCTAATAATTAATTATGTCTATTTTTATTATTTGTAAGTCTATATGGACACATCAGAAAAAAGGAGACATGCCTTGCTAGAAAAAGATTAATGATTTGGCCAGATGGAAAAAAAACAAAAAAGTTCTCCTGTAGGTAATGTTAAAATTAAAAGTGAAAGCAGAAGGACACTTCTGGACTGAAATAAAAACAAGAGAAGCCATTTTTTCAGTTTTAGAGGAAGATAGTCTAATTCTAAATTATGAAAGAAGAGCCTAAATTAAAAAAAAGACAATGTGCGTTGACATTAGCAAAATGGAGAAAAAGAAAAATCCAAGCTCTTTGTTCTCCCTACAGAAACACTGAAAAGAAAATGAAAGGTGGATAGGGGCTGACTCAATGGCACAGCAGTTAAGTTCACATGCTCCACTTTGGTGGCTTGGGGTTCACCAGTTCAGATCCCAGGTACGGACCTACACACAGTTCATCAAGCCGTGCTGTGGCAGATGTCCCACTTATAAAGTAGAGGAAGATGGGCACAGATGTTAGCTCAGGACCAATCTTCCTCAGCAAAAGGGGAGGATTTGATGCCTGCCCTGATATCACTTCCCCTATATTAACCCCATATAAAGTATATATTGGGTTAAAATGAAAGCATCCTTTCCCTGTTTACTCCCTGGCTCCCTGGCTCCAGAATTCATGACCATGGAGACAGACACAATCAAAGACAACCACCTGGATTCCTTATCATCTCCTCCTCTTCCCTGCAAACAGTGTCCCAAGACTGAAGACAGGCTGGTGGGAAAGCTCTGATGAGCAAGGCCACTGACTTCCCTTGCCATCTACAAGCAGCCACATTTTTCACAAACCTTTAAAACTCCTCAGCTCCCTTCTTTCTGGGCGACAGGATGAAATGAGACAAATATGAGGGCTTACTCTTGTCTCCCAGCTTATATCATCTGAAATAAAAACCTTTCCTTGCATAAGCCTGGCACTCCAGTTTTTGTTTTATTTTGTTACCCCTTGAGTCTGATGGGGAAAGAACCTGCGTTTGTAGGCAGTAACAGATTGGCGGTGGATGTTAGCTCTGGGCTAATCTTCCTCAAAAAAAAGAAAAGAAAAGAAAAAGAAAAAATAAAAAGAAATGAAGAAAAAGCCTTGTCAAAGTGAACTTATGTGAGCTATGGAAAACAGTAAAAGGTCTACAACCACAGAGCAAATGTCACATCAAGAAAAAGCTACATTCAAAAATGGAAGAAAATTATATGACACTTTTGCTCATGTTTTACCCTACTCCTACCCAGGCACAATGGAGTCTTGGTTTAGAGGAAGTAGCAAATTCCCTGCCTTAAATCAAAGGGAGAGAAGTAGACTTTATTTGCAATGTTCTAAGATTCCTGGGGCTGCCTGCAGGATTAGTTTCTGTTTCATTAGACAGAAATCAGATGGGAAAAACTGCCTAACTTTCATGGCAGGAACGGAACAGCTGTGGAAAGTGGTGGACATTACTCATAAAATTAATAAGACTGCAGACTCATAGAAGCCTAAGTAAATTGATTTTTGATGCTGGAATACAAAGGATCAACTAAGGCTGCAAGTAGTAGTTGGAGTAAGATAATTTAAAAATTAAGACATTGGAAAGTAGCCCTAAGTTCAATGAAATCTAAAGAAAGCCACATACAAATTGAGGCAAGGCGCATTGCCTGAAAATAACTGGGTAAGACTTAAGTCTTCACTTCAGGCAGATCTCAATGGTTAGATCATGCCTTTCTAACTAGTGGGCTGCATCGGCACAGAGTAAGTCTACAAACATAGGGAAAAATGGCTATTTTTTGACATTCCTAATTTTGAAAAAGATCACAAGGCATACAAAGAAACTGAAACATGGAGCTCATTCAAGTTAACAAGATAGAGGCCGGCTCAGTGGCGCAGTTGTTAAGTGCGCATGTGCCGCTTTGGTGGCCCAGGATCTGCTGGTTTGGATCCCGGGTGCAGACATGGCACTGCTTGGCAAGCCATGTTGTGGCAGGCGTCCCACATATAAAGTAGAGGAAGATGGGCAAGGATGTTAGCTCAGGGCCAGTCTTCCTCAGCAAAAAAGAGGAGGATTGGCAGCAGATGTTAGCTCAGGGCTAAGGTTACTCAAAATGAAACCAAAAACACAATATAAATTTTCAAAAGCAGTCTCTGAAGAAACACATACATTGGACATACTGAATAAACATTTTAAAACAACTTTTTGTTACTGAATAGAAGGTCCCAATGCCCAAAACACATAAAAGTCAATACTATGGCACCGGCTTTTGAGAAAAGAAAATCCTTTATTGTGAATTTGACTGGCTAGGAGACAGGAAGCAGGCTCTCAAATCTGTCTCACCAATCCAGGGTTTGGGACAAAAGTTAAGAGGTTAGGGGAAACAGCGGTACCTGGAAGCACTGACAGGGCAGCTTTAGATTGGAGAGCTTTAAACGATTATGATAAGGTATGAAGGGTGCTTTCACACTGGATCTTCCTAGACAAAAGACTCCTTGCTTGTGATGAGAGTCTGGCTTTTGAGTTCTGGTCATGTTCTGGTCTTTTAGTTCCTTGGAGGATAATCTTTAGCTCCAGGTATTATTTCAGGTCAAAATTTTCTTGTCTGCACATGCTCTAGCTACATGACTTGCAGAATTGGCCTGCTCCCCCTGCATGGTAACTTTAACATTCTGTTGGTAAGATGGGATATTTAAACTACTCCTGTGGCTATGTTTTTATATATGCTGAAAAAGCTCAAGGAAGGTGCCAGCCTGGTGGAGTAGTGGTTAAGTTCATGTTTTCCTTTGGCAGCCTGGGGTTCGCTGGTTTGGATCCTGGGCACGGACATAGCACCGCTCATCAAGCCATGCTGAGGTGGAATCCCACATAGAAGAACTAGAGGACTTAAAACTTGGATATGCAGCTTTGTAGTGGAGATTTGGGGAGGTTAAAAAAAGAAGAAGAGTGTCAACAGATGTTTACTCAGAGCCAATTTTCCTCATCCTCAAAAAAAAAAAGAGCTCAAGGAAAACATTGACAAATAACTATGGGAAATCAGCAAAATGACATATAAATAAAGTGAGAATATCAACAAAAACCAAAAAATTTAAAAACAAAAATTTTGGAGCTGGAAAATATATTTGAATTGAAAAAATTTACTAGAGGGGAGGGATTATGGGCAAATTAGTATAGGCAGAAGACGAAGTCAATGAACTCCAAGATAGGTCACTGAAAATGATATCTGAGAAGCAAAAGGACAGAAAAAAAGAATATAAAGAAAAGAAATGAAGACAGATGAATAAAACCTAAAAACTCATGGAATACCAACAAGTGGACCAATTCATGCATTATGGAAGTCCCAGAAATAAATGAGAGAGAGAAATGAGTAGAGCGATTAGGTGAAGAAACAACAACCCAAATTCCCAAATTTGAGAAAAGGCACAAGTTTAAAAATGGAATAAATCCTGGGAGACTGCACAGACAGATATTATGGTCAAACTTCTGAAAGAGGAAAAAAAGGAAATTTGAAAGTAGCAAGAGAAAAATGACTCATCATGTACAAAGAATTCAAGATGATCAGCTTATCAGCTGATTTCTCAGCAGAAAATTGAGATCTAAAAACAGACAATATATTTAAAGTGCTGAAGAAAAAGCAAAGCCAAAGCTTATATCTAAGAATTCTATATCTAGCATCTTTGCAAAAAAGGGAGAAATTAATACATTCACAGATAAGTGAAAACTGAGGGAGTTCATCACCCCTAAACTTGTGCTACAAGATATGCTGAAGGGACTCCTTCAAGCTGGAACAAAAAGACACTAGACAGTGTCTCAAAATCATACCAGAAATATAAACTTCTCTGTAAAGGTAAACACATGCATACGTATAAAACCAGTATTATTGTAATTTAGATTTATAACTCCAATTTCTATTTTCTGTAGGATTTAAGAGACTAATGTATAAAAATACAAATCTCTTATAATTAATACACATTATTAAAAATGTGATTTGTGAGATAAATAACATAAAGTGTGGTGTTTACATAAACAGTAAAAGTGAAGAATTTTTGTCTGCAATTGAAAATAAGTGGTATCAAATTAAGATAGATGGTCATAACTTTAGAATCTTATCTGTAATCTCCATTTCATCCCCAAAGAAAATATCTACAAAATATACACAAGAGGAAATGAGAACGGAATCAATATAGATGAATACAAAAAAATCAACAAACACTAATAAATGCAGTAATGAAGGAAATGAGGGATAAAAAACCATAAGATATACAGGAAACAGAATAAAATTGCAAAAGTAAGTCCTTCCTTATCAGTGATTTAATATACATAGTTTACTTTTATATGTATAGACTTAAACGCACCAATCAAATGGCACACATTGACAATGAACAGAAATACCACGACAATTATATGCTGTCTACAAGAGACTCACTCTAGATTTAAGGACACACATAGATCAAAACTGAAGGAATAGAAAAGTAATTCCTTACAAATAGTAACCAGAAGAAACAGTGGTGGCTCTCTACTATCAGGGAAATAGACTTTAAGTCAAAACTGTTACAAAAGACGAAGAAACACATTATAGATTGGTAAAAGAGCTAATTCACCAGGAAGATATTACAGTAAGAAACATGGTCACCAAATATCAAAGTTCCAAATATTTAAACAAACATTGACAAAAATTGAAGGGAGAAATACAGGGCTCTACAATAATAATGGAAAGCTTTCCAATACTCCACTTTCAATAATTCATAGAATAACCAAACAGAAGGTCAGCAATGAAACAAGGGATGTGTAGAACACTTATTTTTTTTTAATTTATTTTGGAAGATTAGCCCTGAGCTAACTGCTGTGAATCTTCCTCTTTTTGCTGAGGAAGACTGGCCCTGAGCTAACATCCATGCCTGTCTTCCTCTACTTTTATATATGGGAGACCTACCACAGCATGACCTGATGAGTGGTGCCATGTCCACACCTGGGATGTGAACCTGCGAATTGGTCTGCCGAAGTACAGCATGTGAACTTAACTGCTTCACCACCAGGCCAGCCCTAGAACACTTTAATCCAGTTGAACCTAAGAAACATATGGATACACTCCACCAAACAACAGCAAAATACACATTTTTTTTAAGTGCACATGAAACAATTTTCTGATAAATTATATGCTAGGCTACAAAACAATTCTTAATAAATCAAAGGAGATGGAAATTATACAAAATATATTTTCTGAGCAAAAGGACTTCACAACTGGAGTGTAAAATGATTCAGCATAGAAAATCACTCAATATAATATAATGTATTAATAAAATGAAAGATGTAAACCACTAGTTTATCTCACCTAATGCAGAAAAAGTATTTGACAAAGTAAATACCCTTTCATAATAAAATCACTCAACAAATTAGGAATATAAAGAAACTATCTCCACATAATTAAGGCCGTATATGAAAAACCTACAGTTATCAACATACTCAGTGAGTAATGACTGACATTTCTTCCTCTAAGATCAGAAAGAAGACCAAGATATGCACTTTTAACACTTCTATCCAGCATAGAATTGGAAGTTTCAGCTAGAGTAATTAGGGAAAAGAAGGAAATAAAGGAATCCAAACTGGAAAGCAAGAAGAAAAATGATCTGTTTACAGATGACATGATCTTGTATGTAGATATGTTGCAGAAACTAACAAAAGACTTCAGTAAAATTCTAGGATACAAAATCAAGACAGAAAAATCACATGAATTTCTAAAAAATAACAATGAATGATGCTAAAAGTAAATTTAGAAAACAATTCCATTTACAATGGCAAAAAAAAGAATAAAATACTTAGGAACTAAGTTCATCAAGGAGGTGAAAGATCTATTCACTGAAACTATAAGACTTTACTGAAATAAATTAAACAGGACAAAAGTAAGTGCAGGCATCATACGGATTCAATGATTTCCCTCTCAAAATCTCAAAGTTTTTAAAATTAGAAATGGAAATATTTCTCATAATATTCACATGGAACTTAAAGGAACTGCAAATAGTCAAAAAAATCTTGGAAAAGAACAAATTTAGAGAACTCACACATCTTTATTTCAAAACTTACTACTGCAAGTTTACAGTAATCAAAACAGAGTGTGTCTGACATAAGAGTAGACATATAGCCCAGTGGAATACAAAAGAAATCCCCAGAATAAGTATATAATTTTCATATGTTTAAATATAAAACCAAATTATTTTTGACAAGGGTGTCGAGACCATTCAATGAGTAAAGGATAGTCTTTTTAACAAGTGGCACTGGGAAATCTACATGTCCACATAAAAAGACATCCAATTGGACTCTTTACACTACATACAAAAATTAACTTTGATTTATCAAAAACTTAATGCTTTGAAATATTTGAAAGATAGGAAGGGGAAAACTTCATGACATTGGATTTAGCAATGATTTCCTTTGCATGATACCACAAGCTAAAGCATAGAGAGGAAAATAAACTAACTTTCCTCAGTATTAGAAATATTTGTATATCAAAGGACATCATTATCAGAATTAAAACACAACCCAAAGAATGAGAGAAAATATTTGTGAATCACATATCAGATAATGGATTGATCCTGATTATATTAAGAAATCCTATAATTCCACAACAAAAACAAAAACCCCAATTCAAAAATGGAAAAAAATAGAAATTTCTCCATAGAATATATACAGATGGCCAATAAGCACATGAAAAATGCTCAGCATGTGTAATTATGAAAGAAATAAATATAAAAATTAGATAACATCTCACAGTTAATAGGGTGGCTATTTTTTAAAAAAGAAAAAACAAAAGAAAAGAGTGAGTCTTGGAAGAATATGAAGAAATCTGAACCCTTGTCTGTCATGACGGCAAAACCAAAAGTAGAGCTACAAGGGAAAATAGCATGACGGCTCCTCAAAAAATTAAATAAAGAATTACCATATGATCCAGCATTTCTTCTTCCTAATTTATACCAGAAGGAATGGAGGCAGGGCCTCAAACAGATATTTTTACACCAATGTTCATAGCACCATCATTAACAAGAGCCAAAAGATGGAAAAAGCTCAAATGTAGACAAATGGATAAATTATTGATCTAAATGCGGCATATCATTTTGGAATGAAATATCATTTTGTCTTTCAAAAGAAGGAATTCTGACATATGTTTCAACACGTTGAACTTTTATGGCCTGATGCTAAGTGAAATAAGCCAGACACAAAACAAATATTCTATGAATTCAGTTACATGAGGTACTTGGAGTAGTTTCATTTAGAGAAAAAAGAATTAGAATGTCAAAGGCTGAGAAGAGAAAGTAATGGAGAGTCATTTAATGAGTATAGATTTTCAATCTCTACAGATTTACTGTGATTATGGTTTCAAAACAATGTGAAGTTACTTAATGCTACTAACCTGTATACTTAAAAACGTTCAACTGGTAAAAATTGTTACATATATTTTATAACAATTAAAAAATGTTGACATAAACAAAACAAGCAGCAAAACCAAAATGGCTATGACATTTTTTATGTCAGGTAAACAAATGTGGTAATTATCACACCCCGTTCAAGCAGCAATGGGAAGCTTTACAAAGATCTTACAAAGACTAGCTTGGTCTCCATTCCCCACCATATGCTTTTCCAACTCCTTATTGACTAACGGATACTGCAGATACTTTCCTCTTGTGCCTGCTGTGACATTCATCTGTTCACATGCCCCTTTTCTGCTCAAAGTCTATTACTTTGGAAATTAATTGAGATCTCTCTGTATGAGATCCTAGTCTTTCAATGATTTGACCCAACCCTACTCGACTATCTTCCCTAGTACTTTCTCACAGGAAAACCTGAATTCTGGCCAGAGAGAACTGCTCATTCTCACATTTCCCTGATTCTGTATTTGAATTTGTTTTTTCTTCTATTTAGTCACTATTTTACTTAAAATACCTCTCTTGTTATCATATGTCATTTGTATTCACTATGCCCTAGATTCCTTCCCTTTTCACCTACTGGAGAATATCAGTCTGTTTTTTCTCCTATAAATCATCACTCTTACCTTCTCAACTGGATCAATCTCTTAAAAATGTGCTATTATTTCTCCCACCATTAAAACAAAAGCCCTCAATCACATTTCTCTTTTTAGCCAAAATTTCATTTATTTCTTCCCTTTTAGAGCAAAAATCCTTAAAAGAATAGTTTCATTTCCTTTTCTCCCCGTCTTTCTTTTACCTGCTTTAATCAGGCTTTTGCCCTCATCACTTCATCAACCCCAGTCTTTCTAAAAGTACCAATGATCTGTACACTAATAATTCCTCTGATCACTTTCCAGTCTTCATCTCACTTGACTAGTCTCAGGATAACTACTTTACTTACCTAAATTAGAACTCTTTGAGTGAAAGTGGGCACTACTGATGACTAGACTAGTTCAACGTGCATTAACAAAATTATACCTAGCAAACTAAGACTTAAAGTATCACACATATCCACCACAACACATCAATCTCTCTGCTTAATACATTTTTATTTGGTTTTGGGGAACCCACACTTTCCTGTGTATCCTTACATTCCACTGGCAGCTCATTTTCCTGCATGTTCTGTATCCCATCTATGGTGCTTCTTTTTTATTGTCTGATTTGTTTTTGTTGTTGTTGAGGTGAAATTCCCATCATACCATAATTAGCTGTTGTAAAGTGTCCAATTCAGTCGCATGTGGTACATTCACAATATTGTACAAATGTTATCCTTTATACAGTTCGAAAATAATTTTTCTCATTCCGAAAAACTCCCCATACCCACTAAGTGGTAATCCCATTATTCACTAACTTGAAACAATGGTACTCACCAATTTTCAATGTATCTCAATGGATTTATCTATTCTTAATACTTTATATAAATATTATCTCACATATACAATCTGTTGGTACTGGATTCACTCACTATCCATATATTTGAACTTCATGATGTTGTAGTGTGGATCACCAGCTTATTCATGTTTATGGCTGAGTAATATTTCATTGCATACATATTGCACACTTTATCCATATATCTATTGATAGACACTTGTGACCTTTTATTGTAAATAGCTGCTTTATTTAGATGAGGATGCATGTATTTGATTGAGTAGCTGTTTTAACTTTTTAAAGTATAACTAAGAGTAGAATTACCCTGGGATAGGCTATATATTAATTCTATCTTAAATTTTGAGGAATTGAAAACTGATTCCAAAGCAGACACAACCATTTACATTCCTATCAGCAATGCACAAGTGTGCCAAATTTACTCTACATTCTTGACAAAAATTGCTATTTTCTGTTTCTGTTCTCATTTTAATAAGCCTGATAAAATAATAAGACTAATAAGACATTTTTATATATTGAGGTGTCTGGGAAGCTATTCTGGTTTAAATCTGACTCAGCCTAAAACTTATTTTTCCCACAGAAGACAGAGTTGTGGCCCACTGAACATGCATTGTACATATGCTTAAAACATTTCCCCAAGGAAGGAATGTGGTCTTTAAAAGTAGTGATCAATGTCTCTCTTTCTCTGAAGCTGATACCACTACTTCTTTGAAGATAAGCTTCACTCCTAAAGAACAAAGGTCAAGTTGACCCACTATGTAATTGCTAAACTTTTCCTTGCGACTTTGGCAAGAAGAATTGTATTCCTGTCATGCTAGATGTATGTTCTTCATTTTGGAGTGGGATAACCATGCTGTAAACATATTTCCCTGGGGTGCTTTTTTCCTGGGGAAGGGAATGTTTCCAGGCTGGTCCTCACATTAGCTCATTAAATCTTTCTTATCTATAGATTGGTTATAGATTATTTTGATTGACCAACTTTTGCAGTTGATTGTGAAATTATATCTCCTTCTGTTTTGATTTGTGTTTTCCTGCTTACAAATGATCTTACTTTACTGTGATTATGGTTTCAAAACAATGTGAAGTTACTTTTTGTGCTTATTTTTGTGTGCTTATTGGTCATTGGTTGATATTCTTTCAAGAAATGTCTATTCAAGACATTTGCCCATTTTCTAGTTGGATAGCTTGCCATTTTTGAGTTATCAGGGTAATTTATAGATTCTGATACTAGATTCTTACCAGCTATATTATTTCTCACTTTCTATAAATTGTATTTTAAACTTGATAATGCCTTTTGATGCACAAAAATTTTAACTTTGGTAAAGTCTAATTGATATACTTTTCCTTCTTTCTTCTTCCTTTTGGTGTTAGATCTTAGAATCCATGCCAAGATACAACATTATGAAGATTTAACCCCTTGACTTCTAAGAATTTAAAGTTTGTGCTTATCATAATTGTTCCTTTTCATTTTAATTTTTGTACATGCTGTGAGTCAAATATTATTCTCTTATATGTTTGTATCCACTTGTCATGAACCATTTCTTGAAGAGACTATTCTTTTCCCACTCAGTGATTTTGCACCCTTGTCCAAAAATTAAATACCCATCAACGCACTGGCTTAGTACTGGACTCAATTCTTTTCTAATGGTATATACTTAAAGAAGTGCCACACTCTTGGTTACTGAGGCATTCCAGAAAATTTTGAAATCTGGAAGTGTGAATAGTCTGATTTCATTCTTCTCTTTCAAGATTGTTTTGACTATTCAGGCCTTTGCAACTCTGTTTGAGAATCGCCTTTTTAATACCTGCAAGAAAAGGTCATTATTATAATGATTGGAATTCATGCACTGTAGATTAGCTTGGGAAGTTTTGCTATCTTAACAGTTCATGAATGCGGACTATCTTTCCATGTATACAAATCTTTAATGTTTTGAAACTAGATTTTATGGTTTTTACCTTCTTGGTTCCATTTATTCCTAGATATTTTAGTATTTTGGATACTATTAAAAACATAATTATTACTTAATTTCTTTTATGGATTGTTAAGTACTGGTGTATACAAACACAACTAATATTTGAGTTTTGATCATGCATCTTGCTTCTTTAGTAAATTTATTATCTCCAGTAGTTTTGGTGGAATCACTGGGATTTCCTTTATATAAGATTCTGTCCTTTTTGAATAGAGATCGAGTTACTTTTTCTCTAATTTGGATGACTTTTTTAAACTTTTGTTCATTCAATTACTCTGTCTAGAATTTCCAGTACAATTGGTGCTATATTGCATTAGTTTGCTTGCCTGCCATGACAAAATACCACAGATTGGGTGGCTTCAATAATAGATACTTATTTCCCCACAGTAATGGTTGCTAAAATTCCAATACCAATGTATATGCAGGTTTGGGTTCTCCTTAGGTCTCTTTCTTTGTCTTTTGGGTAGTTGTGCTGTCTCTGGGTTCTCACATGATCTTTCTACCCTGTATGTGCAAGTCTGAGTTCTAATCACTTCTTCATATAGGGACATCATGTATTAGATTAAAGCCCACGCACATAACTTCATCTGGTCACGGGTTCTACTTTGAAAGGATTTTTTGTTACTAATTCAATGTCTTTACTTTATACAGGTCCACTCAGATTTTCTATTTATTCTTGAGTTGGTTTTGGTATTTAGTATGTTTATTGATTAGATAATACAGATTATCTAATGTTGGCAAATAAGGTTCATGGCATACTCATGAAATTCTTTTTATTTCCTTAATGTCAGTAGTAGTGAATAATTTTCATTTCTGAATTTATTATTTGTATTCTCTCTGTTCTCCTTGTAAATGTAGCAAAAGATTTGTCAAATATTTTGAACTTTCCAGGAACAAATTTTTGGTTTTATTGATTTTATATTCTTTTTTCATTTGTTTCTGCTCTAATCATTATTTCCTACCTCCTATGAGTTTTGAGAATAGTTTTTTCTCTTGCTTTTCCAGTTTCTTAAAGTTTTAAGTAAGGTATTGAACTGAGATCATTTTCTTTTTATGTTGTATTTACTGCGATAAATTTCTATGTGAGCCATGATTTTGCTGCATTGCTAATTTCAGTATGCCATATTTTTGGGTTTTTTTGTCCGCAAGTATATTCAAATTATCTTTGTGATATCTTCTTTGCCCTTCTGGTTGTTTCAAAGTGTGTTTAATTTTCACATATTTGTAAATTTTGCATTTTTCTTTCTTTTTATAGGTGATAAAAATACTTTATATGATTGTAATCTCTTCAAATTATTTGAAGCTTGTTTTTTGCCTAACATGATCTATTGTGGTGAATTTTCCATAAGTTCTTAGGGAAAAAATGTATTCTGTTCTGTGTGGAGTGTTCTGTATATATTTCTTTGGCCACATTGGTTTACAGAGTTCTTCAAGTGATCTACTGTCTTGTTGTTTTATCCAGATTTGAAAGTGAGGTATTGAAATCCTCAAGTATCCTTCTAGAAATATTTCTTTCTTCAACTCAGTCAAAGCTTGTTTCATGTATTTTACATATCTCGTTTTTTGTTTGGTATGTTCTTCTCATTTTTTTATCTTCGGTTGTTTAGCAAGAAAGAATATTACAATGTATTTCAAAGGTTACATATCAAAGTTGAATATGCAGTACAACCATATCATCATACAGTATATGACTACATCAGAAGTGGGAGTTGAATTATACTATTGTTTCCTTCCAACTCTGTGTTCTTTTTATTTTTAGATATAATCAACGGGGAACATTATGTTAGTTTCATGTGTCTAATATAATGATTTGATGTTTTATATTGCAAAATGATTACCACTGTAAGTCTAGTTATTGCTATAAATTATTTTTTGTGAGGAAAATTTTAAGATCTACTCTTTTAGAAATTTTCAAATATAAAATACAGTTCTATTAACTATGGTCAACATGCTATACATTACATCCCATGCTTATTTATTTTACTGCTGGTAGTTTGTGTTTTTTAACCTTAAACCCCCTTTACCTGTTTCACCCACTCAGCCACTGCCATCTCTGACAATCACCAATTTGTTCTCTGCACTCATGAGGTCAGTTTTTTGTTTTTTTTGTGTGTGTGATTCCACATATTAGTAAGATTATATGGTATTTGTCTTTGTCTGAATTATTTCACTTGGCATAATGCCCTCAAGGTCCATCCAAGTTGTCAGAAATGGTAAGATTTAATTCTTTTTATGGCTGAATAAAATTCCATTGTATATATCAACCAAATTTTCTTTTATTCATTCATCTAGTAATGGACATAGGTTGCCTCTGTATCTTAGATCTTGTAAATAATGCTGCAAAGAACATGGGGATGGCTATCTCTTCTTGAGTTAGTGTTATTTTCTTTTGATTAATGCCCAGAAATAAAATTGGCCAATCATGTGATAGTTCTAGAGCTTCCATACTGTTTTCCACAGTGGCTGCACCCACTAATATTCCCATCAGCAGTACCCAAATGTTCTGTTTTCTCCACATCCTTATCAACACCTTTTATCTGTCTTCTTGATGATAATCATTCTAAGAGTGTGAAGTGATATCTCATTATGGTTTTCATTTCCAGTTCTCTGATGATTAGTGATGTTGAACGCTTTTCACGTACCTCTTTTCATGTCCCATTGGACATCTCTATGTCTTCTTTGGAAAATTGTTTATGCAGAACTTCTGTCTACTTTTTAATTGGAGTGTTTGGGTTTTTTTTTGCTATGAGTTATATGACTTCTCTATATATTTTGGACATAAATCACTCATCAGATATGTGACTTACAAATATTCTCCCATTTGGTAGCTTGTCTTTTCATTTTGTTGATGGCTTCCTTTGCTGTGCCGAAGCAGTTTATTTGTATGTGCCCCACTTATTTATTTTTGCTTTTGGTATCAAATCTATTATCGTCAAGAACAATATCAAGACATTTACTGCCTGTGTTTTCTTCTAGGAGTTTTATGGTTTCAGGTCTGACATTCAAGTCTTTAATCCAATATTAACTTAATTCTTGCATGTTATGTAACATAGTGTTCCAGTTTCATTCTCTTGCATGTGTCTGTCCAGTTTTCCCAATATTATTTATTGAAGAGGCCGTCCTTTCCTCATTGTATATTGTTAGCACTTTTGTCATAAATTAATTTACTTATACATGTGGGTTTATTTCTTGGCTCTTTATAATGTTACCTTGGTCCAGATGTCTGTTTTAATGCCAATATCATACTGTTTTGATTAATACAGCTTTGTAATATAATTTGAAATCAGGAAGTGTGATACCTTTATGTTGGCTCTTTTTCTCAAGATTGCTTTGGCTATTCAGGGTCTTTTGTGGCTCCATACAAATTTTAGGAATGTTTGTTCTATTTCTGTGGAAAATGCCATTGGAATGTTGATAGGGATTGCACTGAATCTGTAGATTGCTTTGGGTAGTATGGACATTTCACAATATTAATTCTTCTAATTCATGACCATAGATTATCTTTCCATTTATTTGTGGCTTCTTCAGTTTGTTTCATTGGTGTCTTATAATTTTCAGTGTACAGGTCTTTAACCTTACTGAGAAATATAGGTATTTTATTCTTTTCAATGCAATCATAAATGGGATTTTTTTTAAAAAAAACTCTCCTGTGATGGTTCAGCACTAGTGTATTGAACCGGAACAGATTTTTGTATACTGATTTTGTATTCTTCAACTTTACTGAATTTATTTATTAATTCTTAAAGATTTTTGGTGGAATACTTAGGATTTTCTATACATAATATCATATCATCTGCAAGTAGTAACAGTTTTATTTCTTCCTTTCTGATTTCGATGCCTTTTACTTTTTCTTGCGTAATTGCTCTAGCTAGAACTTCCAATATTATGTTGAATGAACGTTGGATAATGAACATCCTTGACCAGTTTTTCACCTTTGAGGATGATGCTGCTGTGTACTTGCCATATATGGCCTTTATTATGTTGATGTAGATATCTTCTATTCTCATTTTGTTGAGAGTTTTTATCATAACGGGATGCTAAATTTTCACAAGTGCTTCTTCTGCATCTACTGGAATGATCATATGATATTTATTCTTCATTTTACAATGTAGTGTATAACATTGATGATTTACAAATGTTGAATCATCCTTGCATTTCTGTATTAAATTCTACCTAATCATGTTGTCTGATCATTTTGATATATTGTTGAATTCATTTTGCAAATATTTTATTGAGGATTTTTGCATCTGTTTTCATCAGATAAAGCAATTTTCTTCTGTGGTATTCCTGAAAGGTTTAGGTCATGGTAATGTTGGCCTTCTTAACTAAGTTTGGATATGTTTCCCCCTCTTCTATTTTTGTGGAAGACTTTGAGAATGATTGGTATAAATTCTTCTTTAAATATTTGATAGAATTTATCACTGAAGCCATCTGGTCCTAGCTTTTTTTTGTTGAGTAATTTTTGATTACTGATTCAATCTCCTTATTAATAGTTTGTTCATATTTTTATGTCACCATAATTTAGTCTTGGTAGGTTGTATGTTTCTAGGCATTTATCCTTTCTTTACATTGTCCTTTTTGTTTTGGCATATACTTGTTTTTAGTAATTTTTTATGATTTTTTGCATTTCTGTTGTAACAGATGTAACATCTCTTCTTTCATTTCTGATGTTATTTGAGTCCTCTCTTTTTTTCTTGGTGAGTCTATTTAAAACTTTCTGAATTTTACTCATATTTTTAAAGAACCAGCTGTTGGCTTCATTCATGTTTTCTATTGTCTTTCTAGAGTCTCTATTATTTGTTTCACTGTGATCTTTATAATTTACTTCCTCCTATTAACTTTGGGCTTCAGCTTCTTTTTGTTTAGTTACTAGGGGTATAAAGTTGGGTTGTTTATTTGAAATTTTTCTTATTTAATGAGGCACACATTTATTTTTATGACCTTTTCTTTAGAAATGATTTTGCTATATCTCACATGTTTTATTTCCATATTTCTGTATTTCTATATTCGTTTGTCTCAAGGTATTACAGACATGTCTTTGGATTTCTTCTTTTTTTAAGATCTACAGTAACTTTTATTACAGTATATTATTATAATTGTTCTATTTTCTTATTACTTATTGTTGTTAATCTCTTACTGTGCCTAATTTATAAGTTAAACTTTATCACAGGTATGTATGTATAGGAAAAAACAGTATATATAGGATTTGGTACAATCGTAGTTTCAGGCATCCACTGGGGATCTTGGAACTTATCCCCCTCAGATAAGGGGGAATGACTGTACTCTGTTTAAGTACCTATTTGTTTGGTTTTTTTGAACCATCAGTTGTTCAGTAGTATGTTGCTTAATTGCTAAATTATTTGTGAATGTTCCAGTGTTGTTCTTGTAATTGATTTACTAGTTCATAGCACTGTCATCACAAATATACTTGATATGATTTCAACCTACTTACATTTATTAAAAGTTGTGTTGTGGCCCAACATACAATCTCATGAAGAATGTTTCATATGTGCTTGAGAAGAACAAATTATGTTGCTTTTCAGCAAAATATTTTGTATATATTTGTTAAATCCTTCCAGTCTAATATGTTGCTTAAGGACAATGTTTTTTCTTTTTTTCCTATCTGGATTATCTATCTACTGATAAAAGTGGTGCAATAAAGTCCTTTATGATTATTGTATGGCTTTCTATTTTACTTTTTAGGTCTATTAATATTTGCTTTCTATATTTAGGTGCTCCAATTTTGGGTACATCAGTATTTACGGATGTTATATTCTTTGTTGGATTAAAACGTTTATCATTATGTAATAACCTTCTTTGTCTGTTATTACAGTGTTTGTTTTAAAGTCTATTTTGTTTGATACAAGTATAATCACTTCAGCTTTCTTTTGGATTCCATTTGCACACAATATTTTCTTATATCCTTTCACTTTCAATTTATGTGTGTCTCTACATCTAAAGTGAATCTCTTATAGACATCATATAGAGGTATAATTTTTTTTAGCCTTCAGCCACATATATCTTTGATTGGAGTATTTCATCTATTCACCTTTTTCTGTAGTGGCATGCTTAGGTTCCTTCATCTTTTGTGTATGTGCTACAGGTTTTTCTATGTTGTTACCATGAGGCTTACAAATACCAACTTATTATATAACAGTCTATTTTAGATTGATAACAACTTAAGTTTGAACACACTGTAAAGCTCTCTCATATTTTACTCTCCCATCCCCCACATTTTATGTTTTTGATGTCATAATTTAAATCTTTTATATTGTGTATCCATTAACAAATTATTGCAGATTTAGTTATTTTTACTACTTTTGTCTGTTAACCTTAATATTAGTTTTGTATGTGATTAATCCACTAACTATACTATATTAGATTATTTTTAATGGTACTATATATTTACATTTATCACTGAGATTTATACTTATGTGTTGTTTTGTTACTAATTTTTACCAATTAATTTCAGCTTAAACAATTCTATTTACTATGTCTTATAAGGCTGATCTAGCCTTGATGAGTTCCTGTAGCTTTTGCTTCTCTAGAAAACTCTTACCTCTCCTTCAATTCTGAATGACAGCTTTTCAGGGTGCAGTATTCTTGGCTGTAATTTTTTTTTTTCAGCACTTTGAATATATTGTGCTACTGCCCATTGGCCAGTGAAGTTTGTGCTAAAAAATCTGGGACAGGCTTATGAGAGTTACCTTGAAAATAATGAGTTGTTTTTCTGTTGGTAATTCTAATATTGTCTTCTATCTTTAAGTTTTGACATTATAATTATAATAACTCTTCTTTTGGTCTTTTTGTGTTCTTCTTATTTAAAGTTCTCTGGGCTTCTTGGACATGAAGGCTAGATTTCTTCCACAGGATAGTAAAATTTTCAGGCATTATTTCTTCAAATATTTTCTTCCCCTTTCTCTATTTCTTCTCCTTCTGGGACCCCTATAATGCAAATTTGGTCAACTTGATGTTGTGCTATAAATCCTTAAAGGTACCTTGATGCTTTCTTTTTTCACTGATCTAATTGGCTGAGTTACTCTACCCTGTCTTTGAGTCACTGATCATTTCTTCTGCTTCATCTAATCTGCCATTGAACCACTCTTGAGTATTTTTTAGTTTAGTTATTGCATTCTTCATCTCTTTGACTTCTGTTTGGTGTTTTCTTGTATACTATACCTTCTTGTTTAGGTTCTCACTGTGCTTATCTATTCTTCTCCTCAGGTTGGTGAGCAATTTTATGACTCTTATTTTGAATTCTTTATCAGCTAAATCACTGATCTCTGTTTCATTAAGAACTTTTTATGAGGTTCTATATTGTTCTCTTGTGTAAAATATATTTCTCTGTTTCTTCATTTTCCTTAACTCCTTGTGTTAATTTCCATTCATTATTTGAAAGAGCCACCTATCATAGTCTTGAAGGGGTGGCCTCATATAGAAGATGAACCATATCATTCAACTCTTCCCTAGCTCTTTCTTGTCTCTCAAACCTTTGTGATTGTCCAAAAAGCCCACTTTGCTCTTAATGGCTCCTAGCAGTGGAGGGTGTGCCAAGATCTACCAGCGTCCTAAAGAGAAGGTTCTCTGTGAGCATCTTGATTCAGGTTGATTGAAAGCCAGACCACCGGCACCAGCTTTTAAAATATGCAAATATGCACAGTCAAATGTGACCGCACACATAAGTCCTACTCACCACCCATGCTGGGTGACATCTAGATGTGGGTTTTTTCCTTGTTCCTCGGATGAATAGGAGCCACTCAACTATTTTGTGTGTGTGTGTGTGTGTGCTATGAGAGGAAGTGTTCCATATGTATCTTTAGATTTAGTGTATACTTGGGAGGAGGTGAGTTGAAGATCTTCCTGTGTCACCAACTTGAACTGGAACACATTTATCTTTTTCGTTAATGAAAGCTTTAACTAATTTACAATGTCCTTGTTTATTTCTTTAGTTTTTTACTTATCTCTGTCTGATATTAGTAAAGACAGTCAAGTCTTATTTGGTTACTATTGCATGGAATATCCTTATCCATCATTTCACTTTAACTTATTTACTTCTTTTGATCTATGGTAAATTTCTTATCTGCA